>NC_090233.1:53485341-53630341 GCF_024489055.1 Chanodichthys erythropterus
GATAGATAGATAGATAGATAGATTAGATAGAACAACAGACAGACAGACAGACAGACAGACAGATAGATAGATAGATTAGATAGAACAACAGACAGACAGACAGACAGACAGACAGATAGATAGATAGATAGATAGATAGATTAGATAGAACAACAGACAGACAGACAGACAGACAGACAGACAGACAGACAGACAGACAGACAGATAGATAGATTAGATAGAACAACAGACAGACAGACAGACAGATAGATAGATAGATAGATAGATAGATAGATTAGATAGAACAACAGACAGACAGACAGACAGACAGACAGATAGATAGATAGATAGATAGATAGATAGATAGATTAGATAGAACAACAGACAGACAGACAGACAGACAGACAGATAGATAGATAGATAGATTAGATAGAACAACAGACAGACAGACAGATAGATAGATAGATAGATAGATTAGATAGAACAACAGACAGACAGACAGACAGACAGATAGATAGATAGATAGATAGAGATGGATAGATAGATAGATAGATAGATAGAGATGGATAGATAGATAGATAGATAGATAGATAGATAGATAGATAGATAGATAGATAGATAGATAGAGATGGATAGATAGATAGATAGATAGATAGATAGATAGATAGATAGATAGATAGATAGATAGATTAGATAGAACAACAGACAGACAGACAGACAGACAGACAGATAGATAGATAGATAGATAGATAGATAGATAGATAGATAGATAGATTAGATAGAACAACAGACAGACAGACAGAGACAGACAGATAGATAGATAGATAGATAGATAGAACAACAGACAGACAGACAGACAGACAGACAGACAGATAGATAGATAGATAGATAGATAGATAGATAGATAGATAGATAGATAGAACAACAACAGACAGACAGACAGACAGACAGACAGATAGATAGATAGATAGATAGAACAACAGACAGACAGACAGACAGACAGACAGATAGATAGATAGATAGATAGATAGATAGATAGATAGATAGATAGATAGATAGATAGATAGAACAACAGACAGACAGACAGACAGACAGACAGACAGATAGACAGATAGATAGATAGATAGATAGATTAGATAGAACAACAGACAGACAGACAGATAGAGATGGATAGATAGATAGATTAGATAGAACAACAGACAGACAGACAGACAGACAGACAGATAGATAGATTAGATAGATAGATTAGATAGAACAACAGACAGACAGACAGACAGATAGATAGATAGATTAGATAGATAGAACAACAGACAGACAGACAGACAGACAGACAGAGAGATAGATTAGATAGAACAACAGACAGACAGACAGACAGATAGATAGATAGATTAGATAGATAGAACAACAGACAGACAGACAGACAGACAGACAGATAGATAGATTAGATAGAACAACAGACAGACAGACAGACAGATAGATAGATAGATAGATAGATAGATAGATAGATAGATTAGATAGAACAACAGACAGACAGACAGACAGATAGATAGATAGATAGATAGATTAGATAGAACAACAGACAGACAGACAGACAGACAGACAGATAGATAGATAGATTAGATAGATAGAACAACAGACAGACAGACAGACAGACAGACAGACAGATAGATAGATAGATAGATTAGATAGAACAACAGACAGACAGACAGACAGACAGACAGACAGATAGATAGATTAGATAGAACAACAGACAGACAGACAGACAGATAGATAGATAGATTAGATAGAACAACAGACAGACAGACAGACAGATAGATAGATAGATAGATAGATTAGATAGAACAACAGACAGACAGACAGACAGACAGACAGATAGATAGATTAGATAGAACAACAGACAGACAGACAGACAGACAGACAGATAGATAGATTAGATAGAACAACAGACAGACAGACAGACAGATAGATAGATAGATAGATAGATTAGATAGAACAACAGACAGACAGACAGACAGACAGACAGACAGATAGATAGATAGATTAGATAGATAGAACAACAGACAGACAGACAGACAGACAGACAGACAGATAGATAGATAGATTAGATAGAACAACAGACAGACAGACAGACAGACAGACAGACAGACAGATAGATAGATAGAGATGGATAGATAGATAGATAGATAGATAGATTAGATAGAACAACAGACAGACAGACAGACAGACAGACAGATAGATAGATAGATAGATAGATAGATAGATGGATAGATACTCTCACTGCTTATTAATGCCATCAATGACGAAACATGCATTATAAAACATCACAAAATCTTTGTTTCCTTCAATATTTATTTCATAGTAATGACATTTTATACAAATCATGTTATTTGCATATTTAACGAATACAGGTTTGTCAGTTGCTGTTTCCTTCCATCTAGTTTTATGGCAAGATGTGCATAAACTATAAGAAATCTGCATAAGTGCTCCTGCGCTCCATTGAGGCGATGGAAATCTGTGTATGAAAGATTCTGCCTCGGCTGAGGCTGTGATTCCTCTAGCAAACAGTTAAGTTCTGGTGTCCCTCAGGGCTCTATTCTTGGCCCGGTACTGTTTAATCTTTACATGTTACCTTTGGGTTCTATTTTATCTAAATATGGTGTATCTTTTCATCTGTACGCTGACGACACACAAATTTATCTGCCTATAAAGCGTGATGATAAGCTTGCCTTTAAGCCAATATTTGACTGCTTAGACGAATTGAAACTCTGGCTTGCTAGTAATTTCTTAAGTCTTAACGAGAGCAAGACTGAAATTATCTTGTTTGGTTCAAATGATCGCAGCATTCATGATGTTGATCTCGATACTTTGTTACCTTACAGTACCACCTGTGTTCGGAATCTGGGGGTTTTGCTTGATAACAGTCTTAAACTTGATAAGCAGATAGGTTCTGTGGTTAGGTCTTGTTTCTATCATCTTCGTCTTTTAGCAAAGGTTAAGCCCTTTTTGTCTGGTAAGAATCTTGAAACTGTCATGCATGCATTTGTGACGTCTCGCCTTGACTATTGTAATTCCTTGTATATTGGTGCCTCTCAGTCTTGTGTTTCACGCTTACAGTTAGTCCAAAATGCTGCAGCCCGGCTCCTCAAAGGGAAGCGTAAAAATGATCACATTACACCAGTTCTGATTTCGCTTCACTGGTTACCGGTCAAATACAGAATTGACTTCAAAGTCTTGTTATTTGTTTTTAAGTCCTTGCGGAACCAAGCGCCACAGTACCTATCTGAATTACTGCTTCCATCCTCTCAGTCTAGATCACTTAGATCTAGGAACTCTGAATTACTTTATGTTCCTAGAACCAGACTTAAAAACAGGGGTGATCGCGCATTTGCGGCCATCGGCCCCAAGTTATGGAATAGCCTTCCAGCCTACATCAGATCTGCCCAAACCTTGTCAACTTTTAAATCTGCCCTGAAAACTTACTTTTTTTCCATGGCTTTCAATATCCCGTGACTCATATTGGCCTTAATTGTTTTTGTAACTAGCTGTTCTCTTTTATTTTTATTTTTATTCTTTTTACTTTTATTGTTTCTCTAGTGCTTAAATTTTGTCGTTATTGTCGACTTCTTTTGCCTTGTAAAGCACTTTGGTCAACACCAGTTGTTTTTAAATGTGCTATATAAATAAACTTGTATTGTATTGTATTGATTGGATAACTGGACTAACCAGCTGACCAATCGCATCACAGCATCTCAAATGTTGGTTTGGTGGTTCTTAAACACCTTAAGCAAAGTCTGTCATCAGAATGATTTGGTTTCATTCCAAACCTGAGCGTATGTTGTGCTGTGCGCAGTTTACCTTCCCGCTCTTGTCTTTTCCTCCAGCGCTGCTGCCGGTGGAGTTGAGCGAGCGCCGTCTCTGCTCCTGATGCTCCTCCACCTCAGACTTCAGGTGCTCGATGTGCACCAGATACGCCTGTTCCTGAGCCTCACGCGTGCTCAGCTTCAGCTCCAGAGCTTTCTTCTCCTTCTCCAGCAGGTACAGCTGAGCCTTCAGCTCCGCCATCTCCTCCTGAACACACAGAAAACCTTCATCTCATCATATGCAGAATCATCCTGACACGTCAGATCACTGCAGAAAACATCTCTGCACTCGTTCACAAACACACACTCGTCAACCCTCATCAACACGAGAAAACACGACACCAGGGATTCCCAAACGGGGCTTTGTGAGTTGATCACACACAACTAAATATTTAATAAAAATGGAAAACTACATAAAAACTAAATAAATAAAAAGTAACAAATATGAAATATTATTAAAAATATGAATATAATCAAAATAAGCAAAATCATATTAAAATAATCCAAATAAAACACTTACTAAAATCATAATTATGAATATAAAAAAGAATTATTTTTAATTAAAGTAAAATAAATAATTTTAACATTTACTAAAATATTAAATATTACACAAATATGAAAAATATTTTTTTAAATAAAATGTAAAAATTATTTTAAAATAATACAAAACAAAAAATGTGAGATTTTATTTGAAATAAAAATTAAGAGAATTTAAAAAATAAAACACTATGAATATATATATATATATATATATATATATATATATATATATATATATATATATGAAATATGAATAATATTTATAGTAACAAAAATATAAAAAATTAAATGCTTCCTAAAAATAAAATATAATTCAATAATAAAAAAAAAAAAATTATTGAACAATATTATTTATTTTTTACATGAAAAGTAAATTATTTTAAATGATTAAAAAAACAATTAAAAATGTTTAAAAAATAAAACATTTACAAAAATAAGAAATATATGGAAGCCCGTTTCCGCCACAAAAAAAAAAAAAAAAAAGATGAATTGCGACTTTTTATCTCAGAATTCTGACTTTATAACTATTTTTTTAGTGGAGGTTTTTTTTTTTTTTTTAGTGGCGGAAACGGGCTTCCATACAAATACGATGAAAATATGAAATTTTAATAAAATTAAAATAAATTATTTTTAAATAAAAATGAAACACTAAAAATGAAATTTTATTTGAAATAAATAACTGAAAAAAACTAAACACTGAAATATATGAAACATCATGAAAACATTAAAATATGAATATTTTTAATACCATTAAAATAAGTCAATATAAAAAATAAAATGCTTACTAATTATAGAATATCAATAAATTAAACGTGAAAATAAATAATTAAAAATTACATGCATGTCACGTGACCATTAACCGACATGAACAGTAACGTGTGAATGTGTTGATGATAATTTATTAAATTTCAGCTGAAAAGTTTGGGAATCCCAGACAGAGTCAGAGACAGAGACAGTGCACCTGTACTTCTGTATTTGTATCAAACAGTGAATCTCTGAAGCTCATTTATCTGGTCTGGTGTGTGTGTGTGTGTGTGTTCCTGTAGAAATGTCAGCTGACAGAGCCGTTCATATCGACATCATCTCTCATCATGTCTGAACTGATCTCACGACTCTCGGTTCAGACACATGCTGCTGCCAGAGCTGAAGGAGAAACTGATGCTGGATTCATCAGAAACCTCAGTGACGGTGCGTGTCGTGTTTATCCGGTACCTTCATGGCCATGAGCTCCTGCATGAGCACGGCGTTCTCCAGGTCGAGTCTCTGCGAGTCTCCGCGGGGTTTGACGTCGTAGCTGAGCGGGTCGATGTGGACGCTCTCCAGCTCCAGCATGGTCAGTTTGACGGCCGCCCGGTCGTTCTTCAGCTGCTGGACGTAATCCTTCAACCGCTGCTCGTCGTCTTTGGAGAAATCAGTGTCACAGCTGCTGGCCGTCGAGCTGGTGGTGCTGCACACACACACACACACACACACACACACACACACACACACACACACACACACACACACACACACACACACACACACACACACACACACACACACACACACACACACACACACACACACACACACACACACACACACACACACACTCGTTTTTAATGAGAAAAACATCTATCATCAATCTAATAACAATAATAATTATTTTTTAATACATTTTTATGATTATTCTCCAGCGTTTAATCATCGTCAGTGTGAGTCTGAGTCTTCACACAGTCACAATGAAGCGTGAAAACGGCTCCCAATTCTCCGACCCTCAATTAGTGAGGTCCCTAATTACAATGACAATCCCAATTACCTCCATCTGCACTGAAACACTCCTGACACACACACACACACACACACACACACACACACACACACACACACACACACACACACACACACACACACACACACACAGCTCTGTCAGTCATTATAAACCCTGATCTGCACGTCTCGTTTGCTCCTCATGGATCAGAACACAACAGACACTCATAATCATTTCAACACTCCAGTGAATGAGATTACTGCAATAAAATCCTGGAGCTGAACACCGGAACAAGAGAACAGTGTTATCATGAAGCTGAATCTCGAGCTGGTTTAGAGGAGATCAGTCCACTTCTCTTCATCAGAGCTCTGGATGAAGAACACTGAATGGAGGATTGAGGGGAAAATCAATGTCTGGATATTGGAGAAGCTGCAGAGAGTCTGAAATCTCATCCGTTCACTGCAGGACAGCAGATGAAGCCTCGACGCTCCGGAAAAACATACGGATCAGAACATTTCAGATTCACTCGTACTGCTGTCATGAGTATCGACCGATGTCGGAAAAAAGCTTTATTATTATTATTAAATAAATAAATAAATAAATAATTTACATGTAATTTTTATTTCTTTATTTTTTACTTAATATATATAAAGTAAAACATAAATAAATAATAATAAATAAAATTATATATATATATATATAATATTATTTATTTATTTTTTACTTCAGTCAAACCAAAAAGTATTCAGACATTTTTTATATATTTTTAATAAGTGAGGATAGCAAAATAAAGTAAACTGTGACATATTCTACTCCAAAATTCTACCAGTAAAACTGATAAAAACTTGGAACCAAAAATGATTCAGACATTTTGACCTGAACATGTTTTGCTTAAGTGTTATCTGACATGATTAAGAATAATGTTTTCTGACACAGTTTAACTCTGAGATCTTGTCATATTTATTACCATTTTTTTTTAACTGTAGTGAATAAACTGAATTAATGAAATGTTCAAGGTGTCTGAATACATTTTGGTTTGACTGTATATATTATACACACACACACACACATATACATTATAGTAAAAAAAATGTAAATAAATCAATTTAAATAAATAAATAAATAAATATATATATATATATATATATATATGTATATATATATATATATATATATATATATATATATATATATATATATATATATATATATATATATATATATATATATATATATATATATATATATATCTAAAATGCACCTAAAAATCTCATTTAAAACTTAAATAAAGCTGCTTTACCGTTACATAAATGCAATAAAACTTGTAATTTGTAGTTTATTGGATATAAAATATTGTTGCTCTCATTTAAAGAGTTATGAAACGATTACTGCAGACATTATTTTTTACCTCAAATAATGAAACACTGCTGACAAATTACACGAGACATCAGCGGATTGCAGCGCAATTCACTCTCCCCTGCTGTCACATGCAATAAACTCCTGTGTGTGTGTGTGTGTGTGTGTGTGTGCCTATAACACAGTACGAGACTGTCTGCAATAAGCCAATGTCTGTCTGTCATTGCTGCTGTGAGAAATGCTGTATTTAAACACAGTACTGATCATCACACATACACACCGTCCGTCATTAATCCAGAAGATATCAGATCGTCTGCATTAAATCAATTCAACTGCACTTTCACAATGACCAACACACCACTAACGTATATTAACAACAACAAATAAAAAATACTGAAAAATTGGGATTTTTTTTATACTTAACTTCATCTTTCTCAGAATGAAAAAGTCATAAACTATTTTAAATTTATGATTAAAAATCCATTTAGTTATTAATAGTAATTTTTATTAAAAAAAATAAATAAATCAATTATTTATATTATTATTATTATATTATTTTTTATAATAAAAGTCATTTTTATTAATTATTTTTATAATTACTTTAATAAGAGTATGTATTATTAATTATTCTTTATAATAAATGTTCATAATTATTTTAACAACAATACAAGTAATTACTACTTAGATACAATAAATGTTTACAATTATTTTATTAACAATAAGAGGAATTAATTTTATAATAAATGTTTAAAATTATTTTAACAATAAGAGTAATTATTAATAATTATTGTTTTAGTACATTTGTACAATTCTTTTTAATAAGAGTAATTATGATTATTAATTTTTTAATAAATAGTTTAAATTATTTACATAATATTTAGAAAAATATTTTTATAATACAATTATTACACAATAATAGTATAATAACAATAACAATAATATATATATATATATATATATGTATATATATATATATATATATATATATATATATATATATATATATATATATATATATATATATATATATATATATATATATATATATATATATATATATATATATATATATATATATATATATATATATATATATATATATATATATATATATATATATATATATATATATATATATATATATATATATATATATATATATATACACATACATATATATACACATATATATATATACACATATATATATATATACACATATATATATATACATATATATATATATATATATATATATAATACAATAATAGTAATTAATTTATCCCTGTAAGAAACCGTGTATCGTGATCTGTATCTCACTTTATGGCAGAAATTCTCCTCTGACCGACGCAGTGAATCTAAATGAGGGCTCATGGGAAACCGCACACACACACACACACACACACACACACACACACACACACACACACACACACACACACACACACACACACACACACACACACACACACACACACACACACACACACACACACACACACACACTAGCTCGGACGAGAGTGTGTTGTCATGGGCAACCGCTGGACCAGAACCGCGTACAGACCATCAGACAGAATTTCACACTCACAGCCACTTCAGTCCGTGACGGTTTTCCTTCAGGTCTTTCAGCTGCCAATCAAAAGCACCCTAACACGTCTCTGTCTGGAGCTGAAGCCGCTCTCACCTGGTGTGGCTGTTGGACGACAGACTCTCCCAGGGTTGGACGCTGCAGCCGGTCACCGCGAACGCCGCGCCGCAGCTGCCGTCCAGCCGGGTCAGGAGGTCTTTGGCCGCGTTCTCCGCCGTCTTCCTGCTGTCGTGAGCTTTCTTCAGGATCTGAGTGATGCTCTCTTCTCCCGCCTGCTCTCCTGCCGTCACACACACATCATCGTGAACACATACTGATGATTTCACTATAAATTAATCACTATTCTACAGTAAAAAACATTACATGTGGTCAAATATGGTAATCAGAGCTGAAAATAAAAGGAAAAGATGATATTTATGAATTAAATACTAAGATGAATCTGCAGGAAGAGATTATGCTAAATTCACATTGTTTTATTGAATCATTTACTTTGAATTTCTCCATCACCGGCGGCGGTGTGGATGTGTTCAGATGCTCAGTGTGCAGGGAGAAACTAATTACACTAATAACTCACAATCAGTTAATGAAGCCGTGGAGAACGAGCGTTTTAAATGACGCTCAAACCTCACGAGGGCGAAGCTTTAATTCTATAGAGTTTTATTCAGTGCAGATTGATTCAAAGCAGCACCACAGAAATAAACAGGAAATTAAGAGCAAATCATCAGATATGAAGCAAATAAAGTTTTTAATTTCTAGTTTAGAAAGGTTTCTCTAAGGGTTTGTGTGTTTGCTTATATAGTGCCCTATGATTTCAGCAATGTGCAAAATGAAGAGTGAATCATGGGATGGAGTCATAAAAATGGAATTTACTGTATAACACGGAATTTGGCAAATTGTGGATGAATAAATCAAAACTAGCCACATGGATTAGTGTCTGTGAGCATTAAACTGCAAAAACACTCTTTACATATGAAGTCTGCATGTTCTGTGTGTCTGTGTGAGATTGAGACAGAATATATCACTAATGTACAGTAGATGTACTCCTCAAAGTAAATATAATATAATATAATATAATATAATTAATATAATATAATATAATATAATATAATATAATATAATATAATATAATTAATATAATATAATATAATATAATATAATATAATATAATATAATATAATATAATATAATATAATATAATATAATATAATATAATATAATATAATAATATTTGACCCTGGACCACAAAACCAGTCATAAGGGTAATTTTTGTGAAATTGAGATTTATACATCATCTGAAAGCTGAATAAATAAGCTTGGTTTGTTAGGATTGGGCAATATTTTGTCGAGATACAACTATTTGAAAATCTAAGGGTGCAAAAAAAAAATCTAAATATTGAGAAAATCAGCTTTAAAGTTGATCAAATTAAGTTCTTAGCAATGTATATCCACTCACAAAAATACATTTTAAATATATTTACGGTAGGAAATGTACAAAATATCTTCATGAAACATGATCTTTATTAATAACAATGATTTTTTGGCATAGAAGAAAAATCAATAATTTTGACCCATACAATGTATTGATGGCTATTGCAATATAATATAATTAATATAATATAATCTAATATAATCTAATATAATCTAATCTAATATAATCTAATCTAATATAATATAATAATATAATATAATATAATCATGTAATATTCCTATTATTATATTAATAATATAATATAATATAATATAATATAATATAATATAATATAATATAATAATATTACATGATTTTTCTTTCCATGTTTTAATTTTAAACCTCTGTTTTGCAGCACTTTGTTTGCTAAAAAAATAAAAGGAATTGTTAAATTTTCATTTTATTGGATTTATTAAAGATTTTTTTTTTTTTATGTTTTATGCCTTAATTTGATTACAACCGTTTTTGACAATAAATTTGTTTTAAATCAAAAATTAAAATAGAAAACACTGAATTTAAAATAAAGTATGCCCGTATTATTGTAAAAATGATTAAGCTGTTAAAGTCTGATTAGACATGATTTTTAATTATTAAAATGTAATGAAAACATTAAAACAGAATCCAGAAAAATTTGAATTGGAAAACAAACAAAAAAAACCCTGAATATTCTGGTAAAAAAACAAACAAACATTTCAAAGGGGAAAAACTATTGTAAAAAAAAATTTAAATTAAGTCTTATGAATTCAATTTAGTAAATAATTTTTAAAGACGCACTGACATGATTTGGAATGCGTTGATCTAATTTCCAATGAAACAGGAAAACAGGGCGGAATATATCTAGAAGCTCCTCCCCTTTTTTCAAAATAGCCAATAGTCAGTCACCTTTATTTATATAGCGCTCTTTACAATGCAGATTGTGTCAAAGCAGCTTTACAGTGATAACTGGTATATAATTGTGGCTGCACAGCAGCTCTTAAAGAATAGTGTCAATGCAGGCAGAGCCGAGCACTGATGAATAAATGTCAAGTGTCCCCGACTAAGCAAGCCAAAGGCGTTTCGACTGATCGCAGCTCGGCCAGACCCACTGAGCTCGTAAAACTCACGTTTCCTCATAAACTCTAACCGTTTCTCCTCCATGTTGTTTTAAAATATAGCATTGTTAGTAGAATTCAAATGCGTCTGTAGAATTGATAAAGTTTGCAGAATTCTAAAGGCTTGTTTGAGGGTCCAGACCTGGTTTTAGGGATCAGGTTATAATGAGGTTAAGCTGAAGGTAAACTTTGTTTTTGTACGCGCACAGTCTAGGAAACTATACTTCATTTGACTCGTACGTGTACACAGAGAACGGTGGCCACCTTGTGGATAAACTAATTATTGCAAAAAAAATTAAACGTGCATGTGCAACCGGTGCGTGTGTGTGTGTGTGTGTGTGTGATCTCTTACCCACAGCACTGACTCCAGCCGCTCTGAACTGACCCAGAACCAGACCCTGCTCACTCTCGGCCAGCGCCAGCAGCAGCTCATACGCCTCGATACACTGCTCACTGCAACACACACACACACACACACACACGGCCATGAAAACACACATCCGGAGGAATGTGGAGGCCGGCGCGGATCCTTCATCGGGTCCTGAAACGCTGTGGAAAACATTTAACAGGAGACAAAAGCAGCAAACAGGCCCAGACGTGACGCGGCCGCTGGAATGCGCTTGTTTCATCGGCCTCAGATAATAAACCAACCACAGGTACAGATCAACAAGAGCCATGTGACTCCGACTGTGTGACGCTCCTGAGATTCAAATGAAAAGAATCTCATTTTCTCATTTTCACGTCGACTTTCCCTTCAGTTAATTTGTCTTCTTTTGTAAATGCTGTCGTGAGAGAAGCAGTGACATGCATCACATGATCTCAAGTGTGTGTGTGTGTGTGTGTTCTGTCAGTGAGATTAATCGTGGTGTTTTATGCTCTCAGCGCCGTCTCTGTCTTTATGAGGGTTTGACTGGCCTCCTGTAATGACAGTCAATCTCAGCGATCAGATGACATCACCGTCACAGGGGACGAAATTCAATCAAACCCTCGACCTCCTGCTGCAAAACCATGTGATCAACACACCCAATGCAAGAGCTTTAACCACCGCTGCGAGCACAATATTCACAGTATAAAATTAAAGTTTGGCATCATTATGTTTTTTAAGGCTGCGTTTATTTGATCAAAAATGCTGTGAAATTTTGAAATATTATTATAATGTAAATCAGCTGTTTTCTATGTGAATATACAGTAAAGTGTAGTTTATTCCTGTGATTTTCAGCATCATTACTCCAGTCTTCAGTGTCACATGATCCTTCAGAAATCATTCTGATATGATGATTTGATGCTCAAGATATCTAATATTTAAATCTAATTCATCAAGAATTGATTAGATGGTGAAAAGTGGGAATAATAAAGCAGAATAATCTGCATCACTTCCTTTAACATCATTTTAGGGATTGAATCTCTTCAGCATGAATACAAATGAGCCCTGTGAGTGTGTGTGTGTGTGTGTGTGTGTGTGTGTACCTGTACTGCAGGGCCAGTCTGAGCGCAGTGGCGTTGGACTCATATTTGCCCACCAGCATACTCATGCGCTCCGCGTTACTCTTGCACTCCTCCAGTGTGATGGTCAGCAGATCATTCTGAGACTTCAGGTGCTCGATGCGACTGACACACAAACAATGACAAACACATTCAGATATTTACACCCTACGCAGTGCTCACTGCTCAGCAAACACAGACCCGAGTTACACAGATTGAGAGTTATTTTAGTGTTATCTATAAACTATTATAGTATCTAGTCATATTTTGAATTTTTTGTTTTAGTTTACATTTAAATTTCTATTAGTTTTAGTAATTTTGGTATGAAGTTTTGTCAGTTTTCTTGTTATATTTTGCTTATTTTTATTTCAGCTTGAGTTTTAGTAATTTTAGTACTTCCCCTAAAATGAAACATTTTATTTTAGCTGTATTTTAATGAACAAAAATGATTTTTAATAGTTTTGGTTACCAATAACAACAGTGATATGACATACAACAGTATATTTACACACACACATTTAATTTTAAATGATAAATTATTAAATTAGCTAAACTTTCAAGTAATTCTAAGGTGGTTTATGTTTACGTAAGTTTTAGTAATTTTGCTATGTGGCTTTGTCATTTTTATCATCTTTTTGTTTTATTTTTATATATTTTAATTATTTTTATTTCAGCTTGAGTTTTAGTAATTTTAGTACTTCAAATCAAATGAAATAAAATATTTTTTTTTTTTATGTGCAAGTTTTAGTAAATTTGTTATGAACTAAACTTTATTAGTTTTTGTCTATTTAGCTTATTTATTTTAGTGTAGTTTGAGTTTCAGTAATTTTAGACAAAAACAAAATTAAATACAATTAATTTAAGTTTTTCATCTAATATTTATATTTCATTTTAGCTGTATTTTAATGAAAACATTTATTTTTAATAGTTTTGGTTACCAATAACAACAGTGGTATGACATACAACAGTATATTTATACACACACACACATTTTATTTTAAATAATAAATTATTAAATTAGCTAAACTTTCAAGTAATTCTAAGGTGGTTTATGTTTACGTAAGTTTTAGTAATTTTGCTATGTGTCTGTAATTTTTATCATCTTTTTGTTTTATTTTTATATTTTGCTTATTTTTATTTCAGTTTGAGTTTTAGTAATTTTAGTACTTCAAATTAAATGAAATAAAAAAAGTGTTTTTTAAATAAGTTTTAGTAATTTTTAATGTACTTTTTATATTTTATTAGTTTTTGGTTTTATATTTCTATTTAGCTTATTTATTGTTGAGTTTTAGTAATTTTAGTACTTCAACAAACTTATTTTATTTCATTTAATTTAGGTTATGTACTTTTGTTTTTTTTTAAATCAGTTTTTGTATTTTTTAATATTTCTATTTAGATTATTTTATTTCAGTTAGTAATTTTACACAAAAACTAAATTAAATAAAATTAAATAAAGTTTAGTTTTTTTAGGTTTAAGTTTTTCATCTAATATTTATATTTGATTTATTTTATTTCAGCTTTATTACAATGAACAAAAAAGATTTTTTAATAGTTTTGGTTACCAATAACAACACTGGTATGACACAACAGTGCGTAAAATAAATAAATAAATAAATAAAAAAATAATATATATTGCAGTGACTGATGGGTGAATTTGTCTTGTCTGAGCTTTTGTTTTCTAACCTGTTGAGTCTCTCCGTCTCCACTTCAAACTCTCGGATCTTGCTCTCGGAGATGGCGGATCCGTGCGAGTAGAGCGTCTGGAAGATCTCCTGGATGTTGGAGCAATCCTGAAGGGAATGAGCCAAATGTTCTGCCACATTACTGGAGACCTGCCGAGAGACGGAGAAATAACACCCTAGATCACAGATCAACACTGGTGTTACGGCCCATTAAACTCTCCAGCACTGCATCATGGTCCTGAAACTCTACATTTCATTAAGATTAAAGTTTGATGTACATTGTAACAACATTTGCATACAGAATAACAGCGACTGCTCTTCTTTCCTGCCTCATCTGCATGCTGAACTGCGATTGGCCTTTTCTTTTTGATGGTGTCATTTTTCCTGATGCCGCATCTACAGTGATATCATAACATCAGCTGAATAAAGCCTGAACGTGTTCGGCTGTCGGATGACCGTGCTGCTTCTGGCACATGTGCAAGAGCAGAATAATGGCATATTAAACGCTTTGGCTCTGATTATTAACACCAGAGCCAGAGAGAGAGACAGAGGAGGAGAAGGTGACCCGTCTGTCTCTCCCATGGGTCAGACTGTGACACTGAAACCGTGTGAGCAGACAGACAGCGCATGATCTGATCACATGCTATTAGAGATGATTCACCTTTATTTTTTCTCTTGATCACAAATATCACACAATCTCATCTCAACACATCTGATGTGACACACTTCCTAATTTTCATCTGAATATCAACAATTGTGAGATTTAGTCAGTTTTGAAATTAACTGATCTCATTTTGTGTCTTTATATTATGTTGAACATCTGTACAGTGCTCAGCGTAAATGAGCCTTTGAAAAGTAACATTCTAAACAAAATCTCAATGAACACAAAAACAATCTCCAAAATGTTGACAAGACTAAGTTTAATATAACATCTGTTTAACTTATAACATGAAAGTAAGGTTAATAAAATTTTCAGTTTTACTCAAATTAGGGTGATGCAAAAATGAGTACACCCCACTGAAAGTCTCTGGAGCAAAACTACACTTTTTAACTTTTTAATTTAACAAGAATTTAAACACAAGTGAGTCTAATTATTCATTACACAGGTGTCCAGCAGACAGCTGACTATAAAAGGGTGTTAAAACCCCATTTCTTACTGTCAGAAATGGCACCACATGGAAGAAAAATGTCACCAATCCTGAGAAAGAAAAATCATTTCTTTACACCAGAAAGGTGAAGGCTACAAGAAGATCTTTATCAGTCAGAATACTGTAGCAAAAGTGGTACAAAAATGTAAAAAAGATGGAACTGCAACCATCTCACAGAGACGTCCAGGTCGTCCATGGAGGTTAACACCTCGACAGGAGCGTCTTCTGATGAGAAGGGCTGAAGAAAATCGGCATGCAAGTTCACTGCAGTTATCTAAAGAAGTAGAAAGCTAAACTAGGGTGACTATTTCCCGTGACACAATACGGCGTACACTGCAGAGGAAGGGCATCATGGGTGCCGTTAATTATTCATTAAAATCATGGAGGCCATACAAAGTACTAGATGTAGTAGTTTTTGTTGTGGGGCACTCATTTTTGCATCACCCTAATTTGAGAAAAACTAAGTTATATTACAAACCTTTCTTTCATGTTTTAACTTAAACAGATGTTATATTAAACTTAGTCTTGTCAACATTTTGGAAATTGTTCATTGAGATTTTGCTCATTGACGCTGAGCGCTGTATATCCGTCTGTCTCTCACCCCGATGCTGCTGATCTCAGAGCCCAGGATGGATCTCTCCGCTGGAAGTGATTCTGATCGTGTCTTAGAAAGCTTCACTCGCTCCGCCACCTGCAACAAACAAACACATCCAAACACGCTACGGTCATGAAAACCAACATTCTGCCATCATTCTAAACCTGTATGACTTTTATTTCTGTGAAAGACAAAAGGTGATTATTTTTAGAAGAATATTCTGACTTTTATTTCAAATAATTAAAGTGCTATTAACCCTTGTGCGGTCTTCGTTTGGGGGCAACACTCAGGGTCTTTGCCTACACCCCAGGCAACAAAATGTAATTTTGTAACAATATAATGTATTTTTAAAAGTAATGTAATTTTACTCTGTTTATTAATGTTTTTACTCCACATTTGTGCAGTTTTTGAAAGATTTGTGATATCTTTTAAATTTATATAAATAAATTTAAAAATATTATTTTAAAATAGGTTTTTATGTAAAAACAGCTTTTTATGTAAAATTCCCTTTATAAAAGACCCACATTTCTAACTTTCGTTCATGGGGATCACATGGATAATTTGACATGGTTTAGTGTGAGATTTTTGCCAATCTTTTGGAAAATGCACTTTTAAAAGTAAAAAAATGATCACTTTATCCAGCAGATGGCAGCAGAGCTCCACTATTTGCTATTTGACTGACTGAAAGACTCTTTTCACAAGTATTTTCAGCTGGATTCATATCTAAATATTATGAAATCACAATTATGACAATAAAAGCTACTTTTTGTCAAAGTTTAGAATTTTTTTGTACTGAAAAAAATCAGTTTTTCAAAAATGTTGATTCTGAGGATGAATGATCTCATCATAATGTAACAATATTAAAAAAATGATTTTTTTTTATTGTCATAGTTGTGATTTCATAATATTTAGATATGAATCCAGCTGAAAATACTTGTGAAAAGAGTCTTTCAGTCAGTCAAATAGCAAATAGTGGAGCTCTGCTGCCATCTGCTGGATAAAGTGATCATTTTTTACTTTTAAAATTGCATTTTCCAAAAGATGGGCAAAAATCTCACACTAAACCATGTCAAATTATCCATGTGATCCCCATGAACGAAAGTTAGAAATGTGGCTCTTTATAAAGTTTCACATAAAAAGCTGTTTTTACATAAAAACCTATTTAAAAAAAAATATTTTTAAATGTATTTCTATAAATTTAAAAGATTTCACAAATCTTACAAAAACTGCACAGAGGTTGAGAGAAAACATTAATAAAGAGTAAAATTAAACAAAAAAACAAAACAAAACAATTTTGTTACAAAATTACATTTTGTTGCCTGGGGTCCCTAAGGACCCTGAGTGTAACTTTTTTTTTATACTAACATAAAAACAAGATATTCCCATTTTTTTATTTTTATTTGTAGATCTTAAAAGTGTTAACCACTGTACAACGTCTCATGCCATCTGGACAAAGAGAATTTTTTTAAATATTTGAGCAAACATCATTTGCGGGTCAAAAAGACCCCGAAGACCTGATGAGGGTTAAACTTCAAAATGAAATGACTTAAATATGGGTCTGTTCCTCACTCAAAGCATCATAAAATTTACTCTTAATCAAGACACCAAAACTAAAGAACAAACAAAAGTAAAAAGCAAACCATATATTTACTTTGGCCACGGGGATGTCGTTGCTGCTGCTGCTGGTGCTGAGTTCTCCTGTGCTGGGGTTGATGGGACGTCCAGCTGGGGTCAGACGCCCGGGACTGGACGGACCGCCGGGCTGAATGCTCTGGAGACGCGTCTGCAGCTCTCGGACCTGCAGGGACGGAAGGAGACGTTAAACATGTCGAACTCTGTTTCAGACTGTGTTCAGCTCTTGAGCTAAATCTAGACGTTGAGGTTTGTTCAGTGTCTGTATTCATGCGGCTTCACTGCAAAATCTATATTAGAGGCAGCAGAAGCCACGATGATCACAGATCTCTCATCCAGTACATGAAGAAACACCACACTGCTGGGTCAACGAGTGCACAGAGAGTGAATCTGGATCAGGAATGAACCTCTTCTGAATTACAGGGAAATATCTGTGACCAGGAGTTTATTTTCAAGGACATTTCTGTTTCTAGAAAACAGTGTAAATGACTGCGGGCAGCCCTCAGGACAGCAGTACCAGAGCAGGCATCGGTGTGTGTGAGTGTGTGCGAGCGAGCGAGTGTGAGTGTGTGTGTTTAATGTTGGCAGTGATTGTGAATTTTTCAAGGCAAATAAAGCTTCTCCTGCAGTGGAACGGCTGCCAAAGGACAAATAAAGGACTGAATCTCAAACTAACACCCTGAGTCTGAGCTTCATCACTGAGCTCTTATTATCATTACATGTTTAACTGAGTCAGAGCACATGGAAAATGAATGCAGATTTATGTCAGAAACACCCTCTCTCTAAATCAGAGAGTCTCGACGCTCTCAGCATCTCTGCATCGGACCAATCGCTCGAGCACGGGACAGATTTCATTAGGGGTAAAGCGGAGGCCGTCTGAATGTGACCCGGCTGTTTCTATAAAAGCCTTTGGCCTTTTTCGCTCCGTGCATCTAATCATGTTAGTGTGCTGACCGGCTTCAGACCGGCAGATTTGATTACGGACAGCGTCTAAAAGCAGCAGACTAATCGATCCAAACAGATTTTTGCTCTGCGCTTTTTCCGAGAGCGATCCGAAAGGCCGGATTCTTATTTAAGCTCAGTAAATAGATCCATCATGATCCGGATCTGAAGCACGGCTAAATTTAAACGAACACGCCACAGCCGTTTGAGTCAAGACATGCCGACGAGACCGTAATTACTGGTCTGGGTTTGTGGTGCTGGTTTGTTTGATTACAGCCGCTGTGTGTGTGTGTGTGTGTGTGGAAAGCCAGCAGAATTGTGTGCTGCTTTAATGCTGCCGTCATCCATCTAAGTCAGAGACGAAAGCGTTACACACTCACTGCTGTCCATTACAGACCGCGAGGACTGACAGCATTGACCCGCTGAGTTAAATATTGATATTTTCTCTCTTTGTTAAGAGCTGATGGGCTCGCGGCACCTGTTCAACCACTTCTGCGCTTCTCAGCTGGTTTAGCTTCATGAAAACCCAACACAGTACAAGGACTGTTTATAAGATGTCTTTAAAATCAAATACTGAACTGTATTAGAGTTACTGTGAACTGAACAGATCCAACAACATGAGACGAGCACTACACATGATTAATTCAGCATTACTGTATGCGTCCAGTAAATCTCGTTCTCAATGATGACTATGATTAGATACTCATTACTGTAATACACTAATAGTAAAAATATTTTTTTAAATTAGCATAAAGACAATAAAATACTAACACAATATACAGTAATTTATATTATAATTTATAGTAAATCATGGTAAAAAAAAAAAAAAAAAAAAAAAAAAAAAAGTGTATGAAAGAACCAAAATACTAACACAATGTGTAGTGTGATATAATAAATAATATCATAATTTATAGTAAAAAATATTTTTAATTAGCACAAAACATCAATTGTAATTTAAAATAAATTATAGTTTAATTAATAGTAAATATATTTGTTTACAACAAAATACTAGCTGTGTACAGTAATTTACTGTATAGTAAATTATATTATAATTTATAGCAAATTATGGTAGAAGACATTCTAAAAATGTGCATAAAAATTCTAATAGTAAATGA
The DNA here is from genome assembly GCF_024489055.1 of Chanodichthys erythropterus. NCBI lineage: Eukaryota > Metazoa > Chordata > Actinopteri > Cypriniformes > Xenocyprididae > Chanodichthys > Chanodichthys erythropterus. The sequence continues at coordinate 53,505,573 of NC_090233.1, forward strand.
TATCTATAGCAAATTATGGTAAAAAATATTTTAAAAATGTGCAGAAAAAGAACAAAATGTAAAACACACTGTACAGTAAGTTATAATAAATTATAATATAATTTATAGTAAAAATTGGCATAAAACGTTAAAAAATTCTAACACCATGTACAGTAATTTAAAGTAAATTATAGTATAATTTATAGTAAAAATTATTTTTAAAAATGTTCATACAATACTAACGGTGTAAATTAATTTATATTAATTTATAGCAAATTATAATAAAATATATATAGTAAATTATGGTAAAATAATAATTTTACATTAACATAAAAATACTAACACAATATGCAGTAATTTATATTAAATTATAATATAATTTATAGCGAATTATGGTAACATTTATTTAAAAATGTGCATAAAAAATTACAAAATACTAACACAATGTGCAGTAAATTATAATAAATTATAATATATTTACTGTAAATTATATTATAATTTACAGTAAATTATGGTAAAAAGAGATTTTAAAATGTGCATAAAAAGAAAAAACAATCAATATAAAAAGTAATTATATTATATTATAATTTATAGTATATTACAGTAAATATCTACACTATCACAACATACACATATTTTACAGTAATGAGATTCTGGGGCAAAAATATTCTTCATCAACTGCGAAACGAGTAAAAATCTTTACAATAAACATTCAAAAAATGCATTTCAACCATGAATCTTTAACTGGCAAATTGACCAGTAAAGTCTGGGATTAAATCCAATCCAGAGTTTCCCAATGGATCATTCTACAAATAAATAAATAAATAAATAATATAATGTATAACATTCAAGCACATTTCCATCAGCCGGTGTGTGAAAGTGAGCGGACTGTGAACACCTGAGTGTCATTAACATCCGTCCAGAATAAAAACAGGATCATCTGCGGCACGGGAAGACCAGCAGCGTCTCCCACAAGACTGTAATGAGTTTCTCCTCTCGCAGGAAGAGACGGAATTAGACCGTCCGACTTTCTGGGGTGGTTGAGCATACGAGATACTTCCACTATATATATACAGTATATATAACACTTGAATTTATGCATATAGATTATTAATGAGTGGAGAAAGTCAGTGTTTGAATCTAACCCTACATGATGAGTCAGTAGTAATTAGTCTGAACTGTTTGTCTCGTGTTTCTATGGAGTCACTCACGCGTCTGCGCAGACGGTCCCGCTCCTCTCGGATGGCGTTCATGGTGGCTTTGGTGCGGTTGAGATCTTCCTCTTTACTGCACAGCATCGCCGTCAGGCTCTCGTTCTCCTCCCGCAGGCCGGCCAGCTCCTTCTCCCAGCGCACGCGCTCCTCACACAGACTGGGGTAGAAATCACGGCCCAGAGCGCCCTCGATCTCCTCCACCGTCTGCAAACGTGAATAAAATGGGAATAAAATGTTCATTACAATCCTTCAGAATATAGATATGAATAAAACTACTGAAGTAAATATTTCTGACTTTACAGAGATGCATTGAGATACACAGACGCAAATAGATGAAGTGCAATAAAATAAACACTTAAATGTGTGTTTTGGATGTTTGCTTTCAACTAGTCTGAAAGAAGACGTGTATCAATAAATAAAGAAAACTCACAAGATCATTATAACGCATCAGTTGTTTCTCTCGGACAGCAGTGAGATCAAAATGCAAAGCAAACTGAAACTTCTGAAGTCTCCTGGTCGTCATGTTTCTCCAGAGAGAAAACGCAGCGCTGCACGGTGCGCTCGTACAGTCAGCGGGAGACCGTATTTGGAGCGCGGTAAACAGGATTACACAGCAGTGCCGTGAAATGAAGCGTGTCACAGTAATGCGGGATCAGGAGCGCCGGAGGCCTGAGATGACCACTCTGGAGGTAAAACTTTCCAGGATGCTCTTCTAACACTGAGTCAGCAGCAAAACATCAGAGTACGAGACTCACACTCCTCACCCTGTGTTTAATTATTGATCACTTGAGAGTCATTCGGCTCCACAGTCTCAGACTTTTGACTGTCAACATTACATATTGTAAAGTAAGTATTGGAAAAATGAACACAGTGTGATGAATGACAGAAACCATCTCTGGATTTTTAGTTTGGCTCGCGTCCCATTCGATTACATGGAGAGGAGTTTATGGCCACCAGGGGGCGATCACGCCACACTTGTTTTTTTTGGAGACGTGTTTTACCTTAATGGCCAGATCACAGTGTTCGCTGGCGGTGGTCAGCTGCTCGATGTGTCTGTCCACCTCCGCCACAGACAGGCTGCAGGTGCTCTTCTTACGGCCGCACAGGACGCTCTCCAGTCCCGTCAAAACCCGCTGAAGCTCCGAGTTCAGGTCACTGCAGTTATCTGTGGAAACAGACGCTGTACATTTAGTGTCCTCGGAGACCATTATTGGGCCTTTCTCTGCTTTTATAACAAATCCACAACATGAAACTGCACTCGCATCCTAGTTCAGTTGAGTCATTTATTTATGAAGGACAACAAACGCTGAACAATAATAGGAAAGTGAATAAAGCCTTCCTGTAGATCAAACAGCAGATCATGGTGCTTGCAACGGCAAGGTCATGGGTTCGATTCCCAGGGAAAGCAAGAGCTGATAGTCACTTTGGATAAAAGCATCTGCAAAATACATGTAAATGTACAATGTAATGTAAAGCTAAATTTAACACTACTATACGAAAGCATTTAATATAACACTTTAAAGTAAGGTTCCGTTAGTCAGTTAACTACATTGGTTAACATGAATTCTAAAGCATTTATTAATCTTATTATAGACATTTTTATATGTTTGAACATATAAAACATTACCCACACCTGACTTTGATTGCATTTTTTGCCACTTAATATTAAAAAAAAATTCACTTATAATCAAGACCTACGTTTCCGATTTTTCAACGGTGGTTTTATCTAGATTGGACTAACAGTTTCAAAGATATTCACGAATGTTGTTTAAACGCTAAATCGCAACGTTGCACAAACCATAAGGCAAAACCTAACATGTTTGGTATCATCGGACTCGGTAAGGATTCAGGAATCTAAGGAGATGAGTCCCGTGAAAATAAGTCAACCAGATCCAAAGTTATAAGCAAAAAACAAATTCACCACTAGGTGGCGCTGGTCTGAAACTTCTCAGACTCCTTCAGGCCATTGTGCCGATGACCCATACTGAGTTTCGTAATAATACATTAATGCGTTCATAAAATTCAGCATTGCGATACAAAATTCAAAATGACTGACGCCCAAAATGCCCGATATGGAAAAATTGGATATCATTCGACTCAGCATGATGCCCCGAATCTAACGAACACTTTTATGATTTTTGGACAAACCGTTCATAAGTTATAAGCAAGAATAGCAATTTTTGAATACGATAAAGCGTTAAGGAGATAGAGCCTTGCGTCTATTTTCGCAAGTGCTACGGTAAATTAGTTTGCACGTTTTTCAAAAAATGGTTTGACGAATCAACTTGAATCCACAACTTTTTATGTGGTTAACCCACATGCTCGTTCATACTATAAATTAAACAATACCTTTACAAAACTGCTACTACTCAGTCATGTATTCAGCTACAGTAAAACTTTAATCAAAAATACTTAACATTCATAAACGTCCATTAAAAGCCGTGCTTGCGGAGGTTCTGCTTGACCCTCTTCATCATTACTGCTATCTGGGTCTGATTCGGCGCCATATAATATTGACACCATTATTTACATTTCCACCGAAGCAAAGCCTGGGCTTTGACTGAAGCACATGTGATGTTTAGCTGTAATGGTAAGGGGCGTGGCGTTTCCAGACAAAGTGAATCGTGACAACGTATTGCGGACAGCGAATCACAAAACACAGGGCTAGCTAACCGATCTCAGTCCACTGCGTATTTCTGAGGGATTTTTAGGAGAAGGGAAACAGCGGTGTAGAATAAAGGTAAAATATATGAAAAATATGTTTTTGGACTGAATACGATAAAGCATTGTAGAGACAGAGCCTTTTCGATGACTATTTTCGCAAGCGCTACGTAAAATTCATTTGCACGTTTTTTCGAAAACAGTTTGACAGATCAACTTGAATTCCACAACTTTTTGTCCGCATAGTCTTAAGATGATCTGGTTAAATTTTTTGTGAAAATATGAGCAACGTCCTAGGAAGAGTTCGAAAAAGTAGGTTTTTTAGGAAAATTAAAAATGACGAGAAAACTTTCATGACGGAAAATAAATTTTTCAAAAGAATTTTGTTTCTAGCCCTTACCATTCAAAAGTTAATTATATATGTACACGTTTGGACAGTGGGTGGCGCTAGAGGGATTGAGTTAGAGACTCCAAATTTGCTTCGGTTAGTGTTCAGACTGTCCTCTATATGTTTGCCAACTTTAACGCAAGCGGTTCTATGGGCTGCCATAGACTTCCAGAGCAGAAGAAGAAGAAGGTCAACAGACGGCCCTTAAATACATCCAACAAAACTTAAACCAAACTATATTCCTAACCCTAACCCTACAGTAAGTACACAGAGTTAATTATTATTACTCAGAACTTAAATGCACTGTAACATGGTCACCTTAAAATACAGTTTAACCAAGAGAGGAAAAAAATAATCACATATACAATCACTATCATGTCTCGACTTTTCAGCAATGAGATCAAAATTTAAAACAAATTGAGACTTTTGCTGCTTCTCGGGTGTTTGTCTTGAGAAAAAGAGCCCAGTAATCTCACTCGTGTCTCTTCTAGAGTTTCAGAGATCTCTCGAACTGATTTACCAAAGTCCGTAAATAAAAGTCTTAATGTGAACGCAAACATTTTTCCTCAAATTATCTGAGCTGATCCACATTTTTATTGTATAGCTTTATATACTCTTACTGGACAACTATTGACTCATTTTAATTAAATGAACCAAACCTGCTCATCCAACAACAACAAGCAAATGAAATGGAAAAACCGGAGTAAATCACAACTCATATGAATCAATACGACCGCTGACGTGAGCAGATCATTGATTCAGAGCTGCATTAATATTCCCGACTATGTGCCGTCATACATTAGCAATGAAACACAGAAGCGCTCGTGGGAAAAACACAGAACCGCTCACATCGGGCCAAGACATTCATCACTTTAATGGCATAATTCTGAAGTTTAGCTTTGAATGAAGTAAATAACACAAAGTCCGAACTGCTTAGTTAAAGTAAAACTCATAAAAGTGGGATCAACTCCATATTAATATCTATGCATTTAGAATCCGATGGTCAGGTGTTCCAATACTTTTGTCCATGGCGATTGGGAAACGATTACTAATACCCTAGTAGTGTAAAGCTCTTTTAATCATGCCAATAAAGCTAGAATCTGCTGTCATTTCCTTTCACAGTCGGGAGTGATGCATGCTGGGAAAGTTCTGACAATACACTGGTAATGAAAACGCCATTAGACAGCGTGATTCGGAGACGCTGAAGGGACAATGACAGCATCCTGACGGCTCTAAAAGCTTTTGTGCGGGCGTATCAGCTTGATCAAGTGGAAAAACAAAAGAAACCAGAATGAAGACGACAATCACGTCCGTCTGTCTCTCAGCTGCGGCGAACGCAATCACTCCCATTACAAACCGAGACTGAAGCACTATGGGAAAACAAATCAATGTGAAGACGTAAGGTTAATGTGAGACACGGTCTTTTCTCTTTCAGCAACCTTTGTTTGTTTGAGATCAGTTGAGATCTCATTCATGTCTCCTGCATGTGGAAACCCAGAACTGCTGAACGAGGCCGATATTATAAACACCTCCAGAACCAATGCCAACTCTTTCAGAGGCAGTGTGTGAAGATACAAGCGTCATTAACGTGAATCAAACAACATTTCACCCCAATTTAAAGTCAAATTATTAAAAAGTATAAATTGCACAATGACAGTGAAGCCTGTTTTGACACCAGTTTGTCATGAATAGGCCAATATTTTAAAAACGGCTTAATTCTCAGTAATTATGCTGGCTTGAAAAAGAATGCTAAATCATGTGTTAAAACGTGAGTTAGGCATGCTAACAACATGCCAAATCATGCTTGCAACCTGTTAAAACATGGTACAGTTAGTTAAGACATCCTGGTAACATGCTAATTCATGTTAACAATGTTTTTAATATGTTAGCAATGTTCTAATTCATGCTAGCAACGTGTTAAAATTAGCTAACAACATGCTAATTTAAGGTACCAATGGGATAAAACACGTTATCAAAGTGCTAAAAAATGTTATATGTCAAGTCATACTAGCTATGTGCTAAAACACGCTAGCAACATGCTAATGCATGCTAGCAATATACTAAAACATGCTAGCAACACGTTGAAACAGTAACAAAGTTGGTAAAACATGTTAAAACACTAGCAAACATGCTAAAACATGTTAACAATGTACTAAGACATGCTAGCAACATGTTAAAACGGTTGCAAGATGCTAAAACATGTTAATGTACTGATATGCTAGCAAACATGTTAAAGTATACTAGCAATGTGTTAAACATGCTATCAAAGTGTTAAAACATGTCACAACATGTTAAGTCATAGGCTACTAACATGTTATCAGCATGTTAAATAATGCTATCAGTGTGTTAAACACGCTTACAGAATGCTAAAACATGCTAGCATGTTTAACACATTGCTAGCAACACATTAAAACAGTAGCAAAGTTGGTAAAACATGTTAAAACACTAGCAAACATGCTAAAACATGTTAACACAGTAGAGATGTGTTAAAACAGTAAAACTAGCAACATGCTAAGACATGTTAGCAATGTACTTAGAAATGCTACCAACATGTTAACACACAGTAACAAAACGTTATCAAAGTGCTAAAACATGTCAGCCAACATGCTAAGTGATACTAGCTATGTTAAAACATATTAGTAACATGTTAAATCAGTGTGTTAAACACTATCAGTATGCTACAACATACTAGCAATGTGCTAAAAATGCTAACAACATGTTAGCAAATTTGGCAAGACATTCTAGTAACATGCTAAAAATGCTTGCAAACATGCTAATTCATGTTAGCAATGTACTAAAACATGCTAACAAAAAGCTAATTAATGTTAAGACATGTAACAATGTGATAAAACATGCTAGGAAGCTTTCAGAACTTTCAGACGAGGCTTTGTCAAGCCAACATAAATGTTTGTCCACACAAACTTTACTTTTCTGTTAAAATTAACGTTCATTCGTTTGAGGTTGGGATGTAATATAGACATGAATCATGTTAAAGATTTCAGGAAGGTTTTATTACAGTCTAATTTCTGAGATTGGATTTGTACATGTAACACTCCATCAGATTTTTGGGGATTTCACAGTTTCGTTCCTCACCCATGTCCGCAGTGACCAGAGTGGACTGGTTTTCAGGCAGTGAGATGGACGCCTGGTCGGGGTCCTGATCGACGCTCCGGTCGTCGTCGTTGACTTCCTGCTGGCTGTGACTGAGATCGGAGCGAAGCTCGGAAAACTCATCCTCCTCCCTGAGAGACACAGATGTTATGATGAGTTACTGTATGTTGATATTGTCATGGAGATAATAAAAAGCTACAAAATCACTAATTTCCCCTTTAATATCGAAAATGACTCAAGCTTAAGTGCATCAAATTACCGAGTTATGATTCAGGGATGAATATGAAAGTCAACAGAGGCCTGGAGTCATTCAGCATATTCTAATTTCCCTAACGAGGATGCAAACGTCCTCACTTGCTGCATACATATGAGGCGTTTCAAATTAAACATCAGAGTTGATTTCATTTACATGCAGCTGAACGCCAACAGGGCACCCGGTCACCGCTTCAGCGCATCTCTGATCAGAACTCAATATTAATGAGCTGTTTGAAGAATCAAGAACGAGAATAAACGATCATCGCACGCTGAAGGAGACACTTATCTCCTGTTGGGTTTCAAAGCCGAATGACGAGATGAGACGCGCTTGAGTAACATTTATCTAGACGGAGGATTCAGATTTAAAGGACCGTTGAAGCTGCTCATATCTGTCAGAGAGTAGAAGAAAATCACCTATAAATCACAGTAAGAGGGCTTTAAATGGAGAGATCCCTGTGTTCAGTGAAGAGACGCGGACAGAAGCTCCGTCACAAACCGCAGTGAGCTGCCTACATAGACGGCACGTCCAGGCCATATTACAGGCCAAAATTAATAATATTTTGCATAAAGAAAATTTAACAACTACCTTTCCATGACATTATTTTAGATTTGCTTTATGACACTAATTACATCATATTACATTTAGTATTTTACACTTACATTATTTTACGATTGCATTATATTATTTTCATTACATTATTATTTTACATTTACATGTTTTATCTTACATTGAATTATGACACTATTTTATTTACATTTACATTTATTATTATGACATTATTATTTTACATGTATTACTTTACCATTGCATTATATTATTTTTATTACATTATTATTTTACATTTACATGTTTTATCTTACATTTGGATTATGACTTTTATGACATCAATGTTTTACATTTACATTTATTATCATTTTATATTGATTATTTTACATTTACACTATTATGACTTTAATTACATTATTTTACATTTACATGTTTTCTTACATTTGAATTATTATGACTATTTTATGACGACATTATTTTATATTTATTATTTTACATTTGCATTACTATGACTTTTTCATTACATTATTATTTTATATAATATGTAAAATTATATTTACATATTTTCCTGACAGTTATTCACATTCTCCTTCCTATTTCTCATTACTGTAATAAAACTAATTATAAACATTAACATTATGAGTTTTTGTAAAGCTGTGCATTGTGAAAAGCACTAAATCTGACTTGAAAATAAATGTGGAGGTTCCTGCGCAGACAGTGAGGCAGAGAGATGCAGATGAAGTGCGGCCCGGTCAGGTGCTGCAGCGCTGCGGTTCTGAAGGGTAAAACTCTCCCAGGGGTCTTCAGCAGACAGGACCACCGCAGGCGCTGCACCCCAGACTGACCTCAGACAGCTGCACACACACACACATACACACACTTACTGTATGTGTGCATGCTCATGTTCCTCTACTTTGAATCGCTTTGGATTAAAGCATCTGCTAAATGTGTAAATGTGAATGTGTGGTCCAAACACAACTGTTCTCTGAGCATTTGTGTGCAATGCACGGTTTAAATGATGTTTGTGTATTTTTATGAACGTGTGTGTGTTGATCAAGCTTCCACAAGCAGAACTGAATATGCTTTGTTTTAATAATCAGTACTTATTACAAACAGAGATTCTGCTCGAGTCAAACTCAGTTTTATAGCTTTTCACAATGCACAAAGTTTTACAGAAAATCATACTGTTTATGTCTATAATGCTTTAATACTTTACTATAAAGCAAGTTTTAGGAATGATATAATGATGATACAGATTTAGATTTAAATATTAAATCGGTCAGTTTTGCTCTATGAGATTTAAACGTCGCTCGGTTTTGCTCTGTTACGAGATTTAAATGTCGGTTGGTTTTGTTCTGTTACGAGATTTAAATGTCGGTCGTTTTTGTTCTGTTACGAGATTTAAATGTTGGTCGGTTTTGTTCGGTTACAAGATTTAAATGTCGGTCGGTTTTGTTCTGTTACGAGATTTAAATGTCGGTCGTTTTTGTTCCATTACGAGATTTAAATGTCGGTCGGTTTTGTTCCGTTACGAGATTTAAATGTCGGTCGGTTTTGTTCTGTTACGAGATTTAAATGTCGGTCGGTTTTGTTCTGTTACAAGATTTAAATGTCGGTCGGTTTTGTTCTGTTACGAGATTTAAATGTCGGTCGTTTTTGTTCCATTACGAGATTTAAATGTCGGTCGTTTTTGTTCCATTACGAGATTTAAATGTCGGTCGGTTTTGTTCCGTTACGAGATTTAAATGTCGGTCGGTTTTGTTCCATTACGAGATTTAAATGTCGGTCGGTTTTGTTCCATTACGAGATTTAAATGTCGGTCGTTTTTGTTCTGTTACGAGATTTAAATGTCGGTCGTTTTTGTTCCATTACGAGATTTAAATGTCGGTCGGTTTTGTTCCGTTACGAGATTTAAATGTCGGTCGGTTTTGTTCTGTTACGAGATTTAAATGTCGGTCGGTTTTGTTCTGTTACAAGATTTAAATGTCGGTCGGTTTTGTTCTGTTACGAGATTTAAATGTCGGTCGTTTTTGTTCCATTACGAGATTTAAATGTCGGTCGGTTTTGTTCCGTTACGAGATTTAAATGTCGGTCGGTTTTGTTCTGTTATGAGATTTAAATGTCGGTCGGTTTTGTTCTGTTACGAGATTTAAATGTCGGCCGGTTTTGTTCTGTTATGAGATTTAAATGTCGGTCGGTTTTGTTCTGTTAAGAGATTTAAATGTCGGTCGGTTTTGTTCTGTTATGAGATTTAAATGTCGGTCGGTTTTGTTCTGTTACAAGATTTAAATGTCGGTCGGTTTTGTTCTGTTACGAGATTTAAATGTCGGTCGTTTTTGTTCCATTACGAGATTTAAATGTCGGTCGGTTTTGTTCCATTACGAGATTTAAATGTCGGTCGGTTTTGTTCTGTTACGAGATTTAAATGTCGGTCGGTTTTGTTCTGTTATGAGATTTAAATGTCGGTCGGTTTTGTTCTGTTACGAGATTTAAATGTCGGCCGGTTTTGTTCTGTTATGAGATTTAAATGTCGGTCGGTTTTGTTCTGTTAAGAGATTTAAATGTCGGTCGGTTTTGTTCCGTTATGAGATTTAAATGTCGGTCGGTTTTGTTCCGTTACGAGATTTAAATGTCGGTCGTTTTTGTTCCATTACGAGATTTAAATGTCGGTCGGTTTTGTTCCGTTACGAGATTTAAATGTCATTCGGTTTTGTTCCATTACGAGATTTAAATGTCGGTCGGTTTTGTTCTGTTACGAGATTTAAATGTTGGTCGTTTTTGTTCCATTACGAGATTTAAATGTTGGTCGGTTTTGTTCTGTTACGAGATTTAAATGCCGGTCGGTCGGTTTTGTTCCGTTACGAGATTTAAATGTCGGTCGTTTTTGTTCCATTACGAGATTTAAATGTCGGTCGGTTTTGTTCCATTACGAGATTTAAATGTTGGTCGGTTTTGTTCTGTTACGAGATTTAAATGTCGGTCGGTTTTGTTCCGTTACGAGATTTAAATGTCATTCGGTTTTGTTCCATTACGAGATTTAAATGTCGGTCGGTTTTGTTCTGTTACGAGATTTAAATGTTGGTCGTTTTTGTTCCATTACGAGATTTAAATGTTGGTCGGTTTTGTTCTGTTACGAGATTTAAATGCCGGTCGGTCGGTTTTGTTCCGTTACGAGATTTAAATGTCGGTCGTTTTTGTTCCATTACGAGATTTAAATGTCGGTCGGTTTTGTTCCATTACGAGATTTAAATGTTGGTCGGTTTTGTTCTGTTACGAGATTTAAATGCCGGTCGGTCGGTTTTGTTCCGTCACGAGATTTAAATGTCGGTCGTTTTTGTTCCATTACGAGATTTAAATGTCGGTCGGTTTTGTTCTGTTACGAGATTTAAATGTCGGTCGGTCGGTTTTGTTCTGTTACGAGATTTAAATGTCGGTCGGTTTTGTTCTGTTACGAGATTTAAATGTCGGTCGATTTTGTTCGGTTACGAGATTTAAATGTCGGTCGGTTTTGTTCCATTACGAGATTTAAATGTCGGTCGGTTTTGTTCTGTTACGAGATTTAAATGTCGGTCGGTTTTGTTCTGTTACGAGATTTAAATGTCGGTCGGTTTTGTTCTGTTATGAGATTTAAATGTCGGTCGGTTTTGTTCCGTTACGAGATTTAAATGTCGGTCGTTTTTGTTCCATTACGAGATTTAAATGTCGGTCGGTTTTGTTCTGTTACGAGATTTAAATGTCAGTCGGTTTTGTTCCATTACGAGATTTAAATGTCGGTCGGTTTTGTTCTGTTACGAGATTTAAATGTTGGTCGTTTTTGTTCCATTACGAGATTTAAATGTTGGTCGGTTTTGTTCTGTTACGAGATTTAAATGTCGGTCGGTCGGTTTTGTTCTGTTACGAGATTTAAATGTCGGTCGTTTTTGTTCCATTACGAGATTTAAATGTCGGTCGGTTTTGTTCTGTTACGAGATTTAAATGTCGGTCGGTCAGTTTTGTTCTGTTACGAGATTTAAATGTCGGTCGGTTTTGTTCTGTTACGAGATTTAAATGTTGGTCGGTTTTGTTCGGTTACGAGATTTAAATGTCGGTCGGTTTTGTTCTGTTACGAGATTTAAATGTCGGTCGTTTTTGTTCCATTACGAGATTTAAATGTCGGTCGGTTTTGTTCTTAAATTAAGAAAAGGACACACCTCAGCGGTTGGTTGAAAATCATATATTTTTCTCATATCATCCACCTCTAACTAGTTTACACAGACAGCTGTTATTAAGTTAACACATCCTGCTGTAATGTGAGTGTGATTGAGACCTGATGGTGGAGCCCTGCAGCAGGTCTATCTTCTTGTTGAGTTCGGCGATGATGCTGTGCAGCTCTGTGATTCGCTCCTCGTAGCGCAGCGTCGTCCTCTCCTGAACCTCCTCATGCTCCCGCAGCAGATGAGACTGCTCACACTAAACACACATACACATATACACACACACACACACACACACACACACACACACACACACACACACACAGCGTGACAGAGATTAATAACACAAAGTTACTCTGAGGAAAACTGCAAGGTGTGACAAACAAACACAACACATGCTGTGCGCACACACACACGGTGAGAGATTCAACTCTATATGAAACATGCAGAACACCTGCAGAAATACACACTCACACACACACAGACAGATTATTTTAGTGAGCTCATCTCATAGACTTCCACTGTTTTTCTATCAGGTTAATGATATTTTCTATCCCAAACCAACCCAGTGCACAGAGTCAAACATTATCTGGACCATTTATCTGACTTTTTAAATAGCGATAACACAACACGTCCTCACAAGTCACTTGTAATGATATTTTAATATATATTAATGAGGATATTTGAGCATAAACCCACACAATCCACCAACTACAGTCTAAACAACGTCAAAATCAATCTATAAATCTACAAGCAACTCATAATATGAGGTGGGGAAAGATTGTTTTTACTAGTTTCAGACTCATAATTACAGTAATCCAGAATAATATTGTAAAAAATGAATCTTAATATTAGGGATGCATGATATATCGGTCGCCATATTGATATCAGCTGATATACGTTAATTTTTAATGTCATCAGCTGATAAATAATGGATTATTTCCTTCAGCTGAGACACTTCATATAAAAATTTGGATTCAGATTTATCGGCCAATATATCAGCTATCGGCTTTCAAATATAAAGAATTATCGGTTATCGGTATTGGCCCAAATGTTCATATTCATCCCTAGTGAAACAAGACAAAATAAATAAATTGTGCTTAAAATTATTGTAAATGTTACATTTTATTTACTGGTATTTTACATTACTTATTTTCCAAAAAATGTGGTAATCATTCATATTGCCCATTTTACAGAAACAGTGTTTCAAGAATAAAATATTAGTGGAAAGATACTGGTAGTTCTCATAGTTTTGATTAGAATACATCACATCCAGTCTGGCCACAAAAGTTCAAATATTTAAATGCATCCGAAGCTCAAATCAGATCCTACAATTCCAGCAAATCCATTGGAAATGAATGACATCCGGTCTGTCGTTTGTCTGAGAAACCATCAGTAAAAGCAGCGCTCAACTCAATACTATTGAACTGACATGGAAGTAAATGTCTCGTCGAGACTAAACATGTTTAAAGTGAGTCCATCAAACAGATCGATCCAGAATAAATTAATCTGAGTTTAACCGGTTGTTTGAGGATCCAAAGCCGAAAGTACAAACACTCGGATTTAACGTCGGGGGAATCAGATCCCATCTTCTAGCCGAGCGAGTGTTACGCGCCCTTCCTGGAATGATCTTAGAGGAATGGCATGTTTTCCTGGCTAGAGTTTAAGACTGTGTGTGAAAACAAAACAAGGTCAATCACTCAGTCCAAACGAGGACAGACAATAACCAGTTAAACACACACTCCACCTCTAGCCACAGCAACAATTACCACACAATGAGTCTATTCATGAACTACAGACGCAACAGGAACACACACACATACATTACATGCACATAAATAAATGAATACATTTATTTATTAGTTTATTTTATATACAAATCTGAAGCAGCACAACTGTTTTCAACACGGATAATAATCATAATTGTTTCTTGAGCAGCAAATCATCATATCAGAATGATTTCTGAAGGATCATGTGACACTGAAGACTGGAGTAATGATGCTGAAAATTCAGCTTTGATCACAGGAATAAATTACACTTTACTATATATTCACATAGAAAACAGTTGATTTACGTTGTAAAAATATTACACTGTTTTTACTGTATTTTTGATCAAATAAATGCAGCTTTTGTGAGCAGAAATGACACATTAAAAATCTTACCAACCACAAACTTTTATGTATCTATACATATGCATGTTCAGACATTAGACAGCAAGGCAGTGACTAGTTTTTGGAACAGAACTAGACAAAAGGCCGAGAAACGAGACGCCAAATGTAACTGAAGATCACAATGTGACTATCAGCTCGACTGCATGTGTTTTCACTTTTCGGTTTGGTTTTTCATGAAGCGGATGTGTCATGAATAATCGGCACACCGTTGATTCGCTGCTCTGATTTTTGGACGTTGGCTGACGTTTATGGCTGCGTTTCAACAGTAATTCTCGCTGGCAACAATAAAAGCTTTGTTTCAGGAGAGGATTCGGAACTACTTGATGAAAAGTGTTGCTTTATGGGAAAAACACACACAAGAGCGCATTGAACACCGAGAGAATGGACCCCTCTTAACAGCACTCACTGAAACAGGCTGCAGGTCAAAGGTCAGGACACCTCCATGCTCTCAGGGTTGAGGTCAAAGATCAAGACTGAGGCATGTGCCTGAGGCCGTCTCGCCCCTTTATGGCATCTTTCAGGGTCGTTCCTCTCAAAGAGAAGAAACCGGAGCGCAGTCACAAACTCTACAAGTTCCTTTTAAGCACACGCCCTCTTTCCAAAAGAAGATGACTGACAGGCACAGAGCATTTCTGATTGGCACAAAAACTGTGGGCTGCTTTCCTGCCAATTTTTTTCTTTTCCAAGCCTCAGGCTGCCACAGAGATGGCTGCAATTTCCTATTTCACTGATATCTGTCAGACAGCAGTGACATTTCATGCTTATACCATCTTTAACACGGACTCTTTTCATTATCGCCACTCGATCAGGTCTGATGAAATGCGTCCGCTTCAACATTCATGAGACGGCGCTCACGGCAACATGAACCGCGACAGATGGAGGCTGTCTCACTGCTGGGCACGAGAGGAGATCAGCTGAAAGGGCCACATCACAAGTGTCCAGATGTGCTTTACATGCATGTACAAGAGACAAATGAGCTGTCAAGATTGCAAATTACATCTATGTGTCACAATAAACGCCTGTGCAACCAATTAAAAACATAACAGATGTATTATTGAATATGTACTAGTCAAGCTGTTCATATCTAAGTGTAATGTGGTGGAATTGAGGGTCTTATAAAACATAAAAAAGTGAATGATGCATCAATATGATAAAACGGGTGAAAAAAAACATAATTAAGCCTCCCTTTCTGAAAAAGTACCACAATTTAGTATCAAAAAGCTATATTGTTTTCTTTTCGATTTACAGAATGCTTCGCCTAAGCAATGACACAAAATACAATGTTAGTGATCTTTTAGGATTGTTATAAAACTGTTGTGGGACCGATTAAACTATCATGGGTCATCATAAAATTAGAAAGACATTTGATATAGAGTGCAATAAAGCAGGACAATTAATCAATTAAAAAAACTGTATGTGCTTGAAGTCTTTGACGCAGACATCGTTTGAATCTTTGGCTTCCATAAATTACATACAAAAGTGTAGCCTCATGCACAACTGAGTTCTTTATAACACAGTGCTTCTTCACAGTGTTCAAACACACTATTTAAAAATTAAACTTGATTACTAATGTATCAGATCTGTGTTTTCATTAGACGTGCCTTCAAGTAAAAATACATCACTGCAGATAAAGAGCTGCTAGACACAATTAATGATTAATATCAGCTGTTGGAAAAGTGTTAATTGGGGTCTCAACATTAGGGCGCTAACCAGAGACGAGTGATTAATTAGTAAACAAAACTACACAGACGTGACAGCAATGAAGGGAAACTGTGAGACGCTCATGCGATGTTAACAGATGACATTTACACGCTCTGACCGTGATCACAGCGACCACACGGATGACATGAATCTAGTACTCTTTCAATAAAAAATATAAGTCAAAGTATGCTTGATTCATTCTTTTTAGTTTTAATATATGTTACAATATTAAAGTCAGTCACAACTTTCTCATGCCAACTTTAGATAAAAGAAAAAATGTAGTGCAAGACATTTAGGAACTGATTGCATGGTAAAAAATGGATATTACATGGTAGAATCAGGGATAATATAGTTAACTAAAACCATAAATAAATAAAATAAGGTTAACAGAATTAAAATATAAAAAAAATATATATATATTTTAGTTGTCAAAGAAACATTTCTTATTTTCTTTTAGTTAACTTTATGTACAAAAAAAACAAAAAATAATTAAAACTATAGACATTTGAAAAAAAACAAATAAAAATGAGAAAACAATAAATTATAAAAATTAAAAATGAGAAAATATAAAAATAAAAACTAATTTAAACTATTAATAAATACTATAATACTCAATGATACAAAAATTACACTGAACAGAAGATTTACTAAATTTAGCCAAAGTCTAACCAGTAATTTGGTTTATTAATTAACATTATCCAATAACCAACATAGCTTAAATCAATGATTCCCAAACGTTTTTGTCAGCCCAAAGCCTTTGACCTAAAATATTATTTATATACGCCCTGGATTTTAAGTTAACATTTAAATAATTTCACAACATAGTCACATTTTGTCGATTAATGGTCACTTGATAAAATACTTCATTTTTTTAGCAAGTGTTGAATAATGACTATTGCTATTTAAATGACAAAGTTCATTTTTAGTTTTAGTTTGTGGCCAAAATTCTGTCACAAAAAGTCATTTTAGAGCAAGTAATTCGATTTTCCCTATTTTGCTATTTTAAAGGTTGCCAATATTGTTTTAGAGTCTCCTACAATAGTTTTCCACGCATCAAAGGACAAAAAACACTAAATTTCTCATAATATCCACTCTTTTCTCTCAGTGTCTGAGACGCTTCGATCAAAGATTCTCACTAAACCCCGCCTTTCTCTGATTGGTCAGAAACCAAACGCTCATGAGCATATCTGAATCTTGATTCACAGTGATTCGAACAGTAACGATGGTGTCAGTTTTATCGTATCAATCTCATCAAAGTGGATTTGCTTTGGTCTTCTCGACATGAACAACACGAACCAAACTCTTCCAGTCTCAGACACAACTACAGTGATTGAGGGTGGGGCCAAGAGACGCTGTTCACCGGCAGCCAATGGGCAGGCATTATGCAAATTAGTTACAACCCTACGCAGGTTCAGCAGGAACAGCATTAGGAAAGTACGTTGGGTCAGTTGTGTTTTATGGATGGTTACTCGTATTCATTGAGAAGGACGCGTGGAGCGGAGAGAGGATGCGATACAGAAATGGTGTGTGTGAGTGTGTGTACTGACCTGTGCTTTGGCCAGTCTCTTCTCCAGCGCTTCTCTCTCTCTCTCGGTCTGCAGCAGCCGCTGGTTCAGCTCCACCACGTCACCCTTCAGAGACGCCAGCGCAGCCAGATGAAGCTGCACACACAAACATTACAAAACACATGACATTCACGCAGAATCACACCACAGGTGGATTTACAGCTCATGTTTAGTTTGTTTCTCTGCTTTTACCTGGACTGTGGATGACCCTTATTAGTGGTGTGGAACAAAAGAACAGCATTTATTTAAATAGAAATCATTTGTAACATGTCTTTACGGTCATCTTTGCATTAATTTCTTTCAAAAACAAAAAATCTTACTAACTCAAAACTTTTAAACAATAGTGAATGTAGAATGAAACAGCTGTTCTGGACTGCTGATATGAGTTGTCATCATCATTATTTAAACAGATCTGAGACAGAAGTGGCATTCATTTCTTTATGTGTAAGGGGTTTTTGCAGTGGAAAACTAAACATCACGAAATCAAGCTCCATTTGAATTCAGCAGTGGATCTGTGATGTCTACTCAAATCTGTTTCACATCTCAGAGGAGAGAGAGAAACAAAATCACACGGTTCTTTCTTTCTTTCAGCTGAACAAAAGTGAAGCTCGGAAAGAAGCAAGAGCAGATCCTGAGAGTTCATGAGAACCTGCCAAACACACACACACACACACACACACACACACACACACACACACACACACACACACTTTCACACACCATCGGCATCTGGCATGAGAACACTGCATTCAGTGTGTGTGTGTGTGTGTGTGTGTGTGTGTGTGTGTGTGTGTGTGTGTGTGTGTGTGAGATATAGTGAAAGTGTTCAGTTCAGGGTAAAACTGTTTATTTAGGACTATATATTTTTCAACATACTATAAAATTATGATCATCCTAATAATAACAAACTCACTGCCAAAAATAATTTGGCAAGACTGTTCAACTAGTATGTTAATTATTCATTTCATATATGAGTATTAGACATATTTTTTAATGTTGCTTTTACAGCAAAAAAAAAAAAAAAAAAAAAGCTGATTATGAAAATCAGCCAATCAGAAGGGTGTGTGGGCGGAGCCTCTGCAAACGCACTGCACTCGCAACCAAATCAATCCAATCAGAAGAGCATGTGGGCGGAGCCTCTGCAAACGCACTAGTGTTGTCACGATACCAAAATTTGGACTTCGATACGATACCCAACTTCAGTATCACGATACCGATACTTAAACGATACTATGGCAAAAACCTAAAACAGTAGTAAATAAAGTAAATAAATAACATGACAGAACTTCTTTCTACACCAGTGTGCAGCTGAAAATTCTGGATTTGAGCTTCATTGCTGTGAAGTTACAGAGTTAGATTTAATATAATTTTTAAAGTTTATTATTTTCATGCTCAAGAATTTTTTTTTTTTTATATATATACATACATGTAAGCAGGGCTTGATATTAACTTTTTTCACTCACGAGCCACTGTGGCTAGTGGTTTTCCAAAGTAACTAGCCACTCAGCATTTTCACTGGCCACAATTTTGATGTTGGTAAATTACATTTTATATGATATGATTTATATGATTATATTAAATTTCTTTGAGTCATTTTTACTTGATTTAGAAGATTTAAAACCCTTTCAAACTTTTAAATGCAGACTGACCACTCAAATCAAGATTACATTGTATATCAGCTGGTATGTACAGGTGGGAAAGAGGTGGACAATATGAGCATGAGCAAGTATGAGAACAAGTTATTTGTGTTAGGCTATATAAAAAGAACAAAGAAGCAAATTACAAAAACAACAGTAAAAAAAAAAAAAAATCTTTTTTCAGATACACTAGGTTTATTTAACATATAGCCTACATTTATTTATCATCTTTTGTTGTTTGATTAACATTAATGACAGACAGGTAGGCCTATTTAATTGGGCTGCTGAATGCATGGACATAACTGACAAATATCCAGTTATTACCCACCTGTTTACGTCCACTTAAGCCATAACTGACTGTATTCACGCAAGATACTACACACGATGGACATTTAGACATCTGTGTGCACGTGTATTTGACTATTCAGGCGCGAGGAGAACTGATCGCGCGCGCGACAGACCGAGAGAGAGCGAGCGCACGCGAGAGAGCGTGTTGTCATTCGTTAAATAACGAATTGTGTGATTGGAATTAGAGCTATAAATGTAATTAGAGCAATGTTATTAAAGCATTAATTGGTTTAATATAACTGTATATTCCCTTCACATATTTATGTTTTTTTTTTCCAATTAATTTAATTTTAGCAACCAGATATCACTTATTAGACACAATAATACACCTCTTTGCGGATGTCTGCTTGCATGAGTAATATAAATAACACTCATTTAATTTTTGAGAGCATAAACATAATGCTGGTATCACATTCACTAACCTGTCGCTCTTTAAATTCTTTGTACAAGTCGGGATGTTTGTCGGCAAGATGCTTTTGAGTCCCTTCGCTTGCATTATTTTGTAACATATTTTGCAGACGGGCTTCGTGGTGTCCGTGGGCTTGCCCTGACTGTCGGCAATGTAGGCAAAATAATGCCATATTTTGCTTTGTGCATCTGCTTTCTCAAGAATTTGTGGACGGTCTGCAAGAGCACCTATATTTGCAGCCATACTTCTCGTTTGGTCACCATAAAAGCCGTTGCGCAGTTGAGAGGAATAAACACGCACTCAATGTGCCTTAGAAGCAGCGCGCTGCATGCACACTGCCCCCTGCTGTCGCACATTAGGAAATACAGCTGGTACTCAAAGTACCGGTACTAATAAAATGAAGAACCATAACGTTTCTAAAAGCAGGGTATCGCGATACCTTTCTAGTACCGGTATATCGTGCAACACTAAAACGCACTGCACTCTCAACCAAATCAATCCAATCAGAAGAGCGTGTGGGCGGAGCTTCTGTGCAAACGCACTGCACTTGCAACCAAATGGATAAGTACATAACTATGATGCATTTTATTTTTCAGGATTCTTTGATGAATAGAAAGAACAGCGTTTATCTGAAACAGAATCTGCTGTAAGATTATAAATGTCTTCACTGTCACTGCTGCTCTCAGGATCTGGTTCATGTAAGTGTTTCCTAGTTCCTCCGTCTTTAATCCTGAATCACTGTCCACCCGTGATTAAAGAAACACCTGGAAAATTCCTTCTGTGCAGACCGTGACGCTGTAGGAAAACCGTGAAACCAAATTAAACACAGCTGGAGCTTTAGTGGGCTGATATAAAAACAGGTTTGTCTAATAAAAAGAAACTCACATGCAGCGCGTTCAAGAGCAACAGATAGACTGACCTTATAAAGCATTCATGAACTCACTGGACTCACTGTAGAAACAGAATTCTGTCACATTTTGATGGAAAAAACATGAAAATTGTTTGATATGCATTTACATGCATATATTTTCTATTTCAATACAGCTGCATATACAATTAGAATATTATTACATTTTCAAATACTACATTTATGACAATAAATTAGCTTAAATCATTTTAAATCTAATTCAATACAGCTGCATTTACAAGTAGCATATTATCCCATCTAGAAAAAATTCTAACTGACATGTGAAATGTGTTTCTCATAAAGCAGGTAATCTTCAGACATCTTCCTATTAATGTTGTCAGGAAAACCAACATCAGCTCCAGGCCATCCAGCAAACTTTTCCATCAAAGTCTGAGATGGTTCATCATATCAAAGAGTCAAAGGCCTCGGAAAACCAGACTCTTCTGTGATCGTCCTCTCAGGTCAATCATTTTTCTCACCTCTCAATCCACAGAACCGGTCCGGTGCTCCAGATAGGAAATCACGCTTCATTTATCTAATCGTGTTACGGCCGGCGGTCTGCCAGAGAGCAAACGCGTCACAAGGGGGCCATTCAATAGTGGCTAATTGAATACATCACGGGCCGCATGTGTTCTGAAGCTGACGCGTTTCCCGAGAAACTTCACAGAACTTTCCTTCAGCTTTTCCAGCATGTCCAAACACCCGTGAGCTCTTTTTAAGAGACGGCAATATTTTTCAAATAGAAAATCAAACAGCATTTGCACCTTGATTGAATTTTGCAATTCATAAATGGCCAGAACAAACATGTGTGCGTGTTACAAAACCCCCACTGTTCTTCCTCAGTTTTATCACATCTGTCATTTAAGTATTCACTCAGCGTGGCGTTTGTAATCTACTAATGACGAAACGCTGGTGTGGTACATGAGCGAGCCCCTCGCGGTCAATTCTGACCGTACGTCAGTGTCATTTCTATAGGGGTCACAATCAGGTTAAAAGCATTGAGTGCACAGCCGCTCCTCTTCAATGTGATGCCTGATCTCCACGTCTTTAATGGACTGAGATGGATATCACTGGAGTCACGTGACACACACATTCAAGCAGAACAGCATC
Organism: Chanodichthys erythropterus; assembly: GCF_024489055.1. Classification (NCBI taxonomy): domain Eukaryota; kingdom Metazoa; phylum Chordata; class Actinopteri; order Cypriniformes; family Xenocyprididae; genus Chanodichthys; species Chanodichthys erythropterus. The sequence continues at coordinate 53,527,769 of NC_090233.1, forward strand.
TTTATTACTGAACCTTCAGAGGATCGAACCTGCCACATTCTGCTAGGCTTTAACCACTGCACCACATCAAAACAACGCAGTTTTACACTTATTATTATGCTTAAAAGAGCTGTTGGTAAATGTATTTAATTTCAGGGTTATCGTTAGCTAAAACTAAAAACATAAAAAAATGCGATATTAAAAGTTAACTGAATCAAAAAAAAAAAAGTTGTTTTTTTACATTAAAAAACAAAACAAAAACACAAGTAAAGTTAAATCAAAATATTAAAGGGGTCATTGATTATGATTTGACTTTTTTTACTTTAGTTACGACGCTTTAACAAGTTACGACGCTCAATGCAAAGAGAAATTTTCTTTCACAGAAATCGCTTTTTAAGGACTACAACAAATGGCTGGTAGGGACTACAACGAGCTTCTTCCCAGATTGATGACATCACGAACCATAAAATTTACATAAACTCCGCCCCTGAGAACACTCAACAAAGGGGGCGGGGCCATGTTGGGCTGCTTTAGAGAAGAGGAAGAGTTGTTGTAGTCGAGTGTTGTTGTCATGCCGTCATTTTACGCCAAACGAGGGTCAATTCAACACAAAAGATGAACATGACGGCACATGCTAGTGGATGAGTTGAATCAACTCCACAGCAACTACATCAATTTATCCACTAACCATTCAGAAACGTCTAAAAGTTGTAACTTCTTCCTGAGTCTCTCCATCAGTGTCGACTCCGGTTTGAACAATGTAAGGCTGAACACTTTCCTCATTTTGGCTGCGTGAGATTCTCCAGCTTTGTTGTTGTTGAGCTGTTAAAGCTCCGCCCTCTTCTGGAGCAGCAGCTCATTTGCATTTAAAGGGACACACACAAAAACAGCGTGTTTTTTTCTCACACCCAAATAGAGGCAAATTTGACAAGCTATAATAAATGATCTGTGGGGGATTTTGAGCTGAAACTTCACACACACATTCTGGAGACACCAGAGACTGATATTACATCTTGTGAAAGGGCCTTATAGGTCTCCTTTAAAGGTTTATAAGTTATTGTTCAAAATCCTTTTCTCTATAGAGAAAAATAAGTTTTGATTCCCAGAACCCGCTCTATTGTGATACTTAAAGCCACTGAATTATCTTTTAGAGTGCATAAAACGTCAAAGAAAACACAGACTAAATACGGGTTATTGGTATACTGTACTGCATATTTCAAAGTAAAATCTGAGTACTGAAGCAAAACCAGTCTAGAACCACAACCACTGCTAGAGGAACACCAGTGCTCAGTGCTGACTCTGGTTTTCCAGTTTCTAATTCATCAAGGTCCGTTTCATTTCATTAAGTTTGAAGCGGATCATTAATGCCTGTGAAAGCAGGTCTGAGGCTCAATATCTCACTCAGCTCTTTACAAACACTAATAACCATTAAATCACGTGAGACACACTTCACACAGGAGTGAAGAGCAGACCCACACAGAACCTGAACAACAAATGCTCAAAACATCTCCTATTTCTTATGTCCTCTAATATATGTGTTTAATTTACATGTTGAAAAGTGCCCAATGACCCCAAATAGTGACGACTGATTTAAATGGCAATAAATACACACACACACACACACACTGTATGTGAGTCTCAACCTGCCAATATGAGATATTACATAAGATTAAATTTGGGAATGACTAACAAGCGGTTATATAATAAAAACAGGCACTTTGAAATGTCTGTCAGTACAGTGGAGCTCTGCAGCTGCTGCGGATCATGACGAGAAGGAGCCGGTGTGTTTTATCAGGAATAAACACACACACACACACACAGCTAATTTACCCTGCTGCCTGACAACATGTCAGAGATGCCTGTGCTGTCCGACAGAAATGCTGGGAATCATTTCTGCCACCCACCCACAAACACACAAACACACACACACACACACACACTGCATACCTCTCCTGAATACCTCTCCGCTTTGATTGTGACTCTGATATGACGTCTCTCTCGTGAGGTCCGATCACCATCTGCTGTGAGTCTCGGTTCGCTCACATATGAATGTTAAAGGCAGATATAAAGCGCCTGTTCGTAGTCCTGTGAGTTTTTTATAGTGGACTACAGACGCTTCCTTTAGCTGTTTACGCTGGCCTTTCCTTCCTGTCAGGATAGGGAGGGATCGTCTCTGCGTGAGTGTGTGTTTGTGTGAGACCTTTGTTATTTACTGCTGTCTTTTAAATGTGTGTACTAGTGGTTGACTGATATGGGTTTATTTAATGGACAATGCTTCAATTGTAACAGTTTGGGGTGAACAACTGCCAAGGATGCGTTAAATTGATCAAGAGTGACACTAAAGACATTTATTATTGTGGTAGATTTCCTCCCTTTTCTCTTTCTGCGTAACACAAAAACTACCCAAACACTGGGTTGTTACGTCTGACCCAGGATCTGGGTAACACAAAACCTACCCAAACACTGGGTTGTTACGTCTGACCCAGGATCTGTGTAACACAAAAACTACCCAAACACTGGGTTGTTACGTCTGACCCAGGATCTGTGTAACACAAAAACTACCCAAACACTGGGTTGTTACGTCTGACCCAGGATCTGGGTAACACAAAAACTACCCAAACACTGGGTTGTTACGTCTGACCCAGGATCTGGGTAACACAAAACCTACCCAAACACTGGGTTGTTACGTCTGACCCAGGATCTGTGTAACACAAAAACTACCCAAACACTGGGTTGTTACGTCTGACCCAGGATCTGGGTAACACAAAACCTACCCAAACACTGGGTTGTTACGTCTGACCCAGGATCTGTGTAACACAAAAACTACCCAAACACTGGGTTGTTACGTCTGACCCAGGATCTGTGTAACACAAAAACTACCCAAACACTGGGTTGTTACGTCTGACCCAGGATCTGGGTAACACAAAAACTACCCAAACACTGGGTTGTTACGTCTGACCCAGGATCTGGGTAACACAAAAACTACCCAAACACTGGGTTGTTACGTCTGACCCAGGATCTGTGTAACACAAAAACTACCCAAACACTGGGTTGTTACGTCTGACCCAGGATCTGGGTAACACAAAAACTACCCAAACACTGGGTTGTTACGTCTGACCCAGGGTCTGATAACACAAAAACTACCCAAACACTGGGTTGTTACGTCTGACCCAGGATCTGGGTAACACAAAAACTACCCAAACACTGGGTTGTTACGTCTGACCCAGGATCTGGGTAACACAAAAACTACCCAAACACTGGGTTATTACATCTGACCCAGGATCTGCGTAACACAAAAACTATCCAAGCATTGGGTTGTTACGTCTGACCCAGGATCTGGGTAACACAAAAACTACCCAAACACTGGGTTGTTACGTCTGACCCAGGATCTGGGTAACACAAAAACTACCCAAACACTGGGTTGTTACGTCTGACCCAGGATCTGGGTAACACAAAAACTACCCAAACACTGGGTTGTTACGTCTGACCCAGGATCTGGGTAACACAAAAACTACCCAAACACTGGGTTGTTACGTCTGACCCAGGATCTGGGTAACACAAAACCTACCCAAAAATATGGAAATATAACCACAAAAATTACCCAAAAGGCTCAACCCAGGAACCAAGAGTTTTTTAGAGTGTTTGGTGAGCAGAAGATACTTCTTTCAAAAACATTAAAAATCTTACTGATTCCAAACTCATAAAAAAAGTTTCTAGATCGAAATTGACACAAAGAAACTACAACTTCAGTTACTCATCAAAAAAGTCAATATTATTATCAGTTCACAATCTTACATAAATTAGCTGATATACTGTATCAGTTTATCACCAGTAAGGACCATAACTCTCAAAGCTTTTTCAAGGCAATTTTTCCTGACAAACTGAAATTGAAAGAACACACGGATCTTCACCCTGCGATAAATCATTGTTTCTTCAGTAGAAACAGACCTCACATCAACAGCATCATGACAGAGATGGGTTATAAAGCATGTGATTCACTTTCGTTCAGACACGAAATCTTACCCGGCAAGGCGTTGCAAAAATGTGACTTGTTTAGAGACAAAATTGCAGGTAATTCACTTTATTGGCCTGTGTGTTGTTAACATTGATATATCGCAGGGTGAAGTTTCCAGGCTGGTGTTCCTGTAGCTACTAACATCTCTCAGATCTCAAATACTCATGCTGAGGCAGAGGTCAAAGGCCGCGACCCGAGGTCAACATGCTGGACATCAGAGACGACATTTTTCTGAGAGAAAACAATCTTGGTGCAAAAGTGCATGCTCCCTCATGAGATGTGTTTGTTTGTTTTTGTAAAATGCTCTTTCGTGGCATCATATACACATGCAAAGTTAGTGGAAAGTTGGGGGCATATTTTATATTTTTAAAACTATAGATGCAGAAATATATTTTTAGATGCACTACATTTATGTATGACATTTGCATAGTGTTTGGAAGATAAAATATGGAAAAATCCTCTACATTTTGAACCGGAACCATTTTATGTTGGTGCAAGATGACGTTTTTCTCCTCTTTTCATCATGTGGCTGTTTTAGATCATGCTTGATTTTCTCCATAGTGTTTTAAAGTGGTAAATTCTCAATAGAGTTCAAATGAGTCGCACATTTTATCATCAGCGTCGCGACAGGAATGACTCAAGCAAATCTTATCATGCCGAATGAGCGTTCATGCATTTCCCACTGGTGGAATGTCTTCAGGACGTAAATGCTCTGAAGATTCCCATCAGGAAGAGGATCTCCACCCGACTGGAGAACAGATCAGCTCAAGGTCAAACACCGAAGAGGAAAACGCCTCATAGACAACAATAACAACACATTCAGATCATTCAAAGCCAGTTCTAACCCAGTCTCTCTGTTCATTAGGAGAGTGCATCTGCATCTCCAATTCAAATCAAATCAAACCACCGCCAGCTCTGAATCCAATTAGCCTTGCTTTGTATAAATAATACGAGAGCAAGAGCAAAGCTCAGTCATTTCAACCCAAATTTATCAGTAACTACAAAGGCCTGTTACGTAGATCTACCTCTAATTTGCTTCTAAAGTGTGTTTTTAATCAGACAGGAATGGCAAAGCTTTTCCCAATAATGAGAAACACAAAGTCGTTGTTCATAAATAAACATGGCGAAGCAGCTCAAACCTCATTAACAGCTGGACACTCAACACATCAAACGCACATAAAACACACTGTATAACAGCATTACTATCAAAACATCATGAGGCACAAACTGCTCAATAATATCCACATACTGGCAGATACAACAGTTACATAAAAATCAGGTGCTGGAGAATCACATGACTGAGCAATGATCTTACACATGCCTGACTACTAACTTCACGCTGAAACAACATCAAAGATACCGTCAGTGATCACAGGATGCACTGTCCCTTCCTAAAAACTGGTCCAACCAAACCACTTTGACGGAGGCGAACTGAAAATGGTTAAAACAGTGCAGTTTCATACAGAAAATACACCGTAAACATGATGTACACAATAACAATTTACATTGGAGTGTGCACAACTGACATATAATAAAAATTATTTTATAATAGGGGTGTACGATATTGAAAACAAATGATATCTCAATATGTTCTGGGATACTTTGATGTTTCAAAACAAAGAAATTATACTTTAAATATGAAACTAAAACCACTAGTAGGTGGCAGCTTAAAAGCGTGAGTCTATACTGATTCATTCAAACAGTGGATTCATTCTTTATAAATGAGTCACTGAATCAATCACTAACCTGATTCCTTCAAAACATTGATTAATTCAGTAACAAAACACCAATGGTTCTGCACAGCAAAATCCCCAGAGTTAAATCAATCTACATAGAGTTAAAATAACACTGAAGCAGAGTTAAAGTTAATGAGATAACATGCAGCTTGTGGAGTTGTTTAAGACTGTGTCTGGAAGTCAGTTGTAGTTCTTGTGTTTCTCTCCAGTGATTCTGCTTGTTAACAGCAGGTGTTCATCACTAATGCTCAATCATCACTTAATTATCTCATTAACTTTAACTCTGCTTCAGTGTTACTTTAACACTATATAGAGAGGGACCATATGTGCTCTGAGCAGAGTTGATTTAACTCTGGGGTTTTTGCTGTGTTGTTGTGGCTTTTTTGGAACTATTTTCATTGGCGAAATAGAGCAAAAACTGACAATATTGTGTCAAAAATGTAACTTACAATATTAACTTCTCAACCTCCTATAAAATCAATATCATGTTTGCAATCATGCTGAAAAATAGAAAGCTTGCTCATGTGATATTGCTTAACTAAACAAAGAAATTATATTTCTATGAAACTAAAACCGCCAGTAGGTGGCAGCTTAACGAGTGAGTCTATACCGATTTGTTCAAACAGTGGATTCATTCTTTGTAAACGAGTCACTGAATCAATTACTCTCCTGCAAAACGTTGATTAATTCAGTAACAAAACACCTATAGTCCTGATGTGGCTTTTTGGAACTAATTTCATTGGCGAAACAGAAAAAAACAGACAATATTGTGTCAAAAATGTAACTCACAATATCAACTTTTTATAAAATCAATATCACGTTTGCAATCATGCTGATATTTGGGGAAAAGCAGAAAGCTTGTTGTTTTAAAACAGATTCTTTTGTTTTAACCCAGCGGTTGGGTTAAATGTTTGCCCAACATCCTGGGTAGTTGCTGGGTTTGTCCATTTGGGTTGTTTTTAACTCAGTATTTTTTAGTGTACTTAACCGTCGGTCACACATATCCGCCATGTTTATTGTTTTTAAACACTTTTTATTTGTGTTTGTAGGTGTAACACACAATGGGTTGTGGGCAACATTAGCCGTTTTATTAGAGTACGAACAGATCTGCACTTCGAATTCTAACCAGGAAAAGTAGACCATCCGGGTACCTTCGGAATACTCATTTCAACATTTCTACAATTTGGGACACATTTATTCTAATTTCGAATACTATTTAGGACGGATAGTATGTGAATCGGAGTCACTTGCTTCAGAATGAATCAGCCGTTTAAATGAATCAGTTGAATGAATGACTCACATTGATTCACTCATTAAGCTGCCACCTACTGGTGGTTTTAGTTTCATGTTTAAAGTATCACATCTTTGTTTAGAAATATCAACGTAGCAAGCAAAATACCATCTAATTATGATTATTAACAAAATCCCAGAAAATAGAGATTTTTTTTTTAGAGCTCTTTCTCCAAGTAGGTAAAAAAAGCTAAAAATATTCCCCTGTGAAACCCGAAACGCAAACGTCCATCTGAAAGCACAACATCAGAACAGAAATAAAGGGCGTTTTGTCTTCAGAGGTGCTTTTATGAGCTGAGGCGGCGGTGTAAATACTGTTTATTTTGACTGAAGGGGGTGAAGGGTACTTGAGGTGCTCACACATTCGTTTTCCAGCTTAATGGTCTGTGAAAGGTGAATTATCTCTATACACACTCGCTCAGTGGCCTCAGAGTCACACACACACACACGTCAGGGCTTTTAGACCATCAGACTTTAATGTTATAAATAGAGGAGGTTTGAGGTTGAGAGAGAGAAACAGACACAGAACGAGCCAGGAAAGAGCATCCAGATGAAAAGGAAATGCTGTTTTTAAACAAAACTACACAATCAGGACAATCAGATCAGTGCTGACTAGAAGCAGACCGTTTCTCTGAAATCAATTACGACTCTTAAAATCCACAACAGCACCAATTATTCCAACACATCACAAAATGAAACGCAACCATCAGCAAACTGAACAGACTCAAAAATGGCTCTGCGAGATCCGGTTTATTGGACTCTTAAATGGTGATAAAACTACATTCAGCAAAATAGGTGAAAACATTCACTGATGCTCCAGACGGACACACCATGCATTAAGATGAAAACTTTTTGAATTTGAAGATCAGGGTAAATTGTACTTATTTTGTCTTCTGAGGAAAATCTAAGTATCATCATACTAGACAGGGACATTTGAGTTAAATGTGTTCAAAAGTCTGAAAATCTGTGTGGAACTTTAAAGGATTAGTTCACTTTCAAATAAAAATTTCCTGATAATTTACTCACCCCCATGTCATCCAAGATGTTTATGTCTTTCTTTCTTCAGTCGAAAAGAAATTAAGGTTTTTCATTAAATCATTCCAGGATTATTCTCCTTAGAAGGTCAAAATTACAGTTTCACTGCAGCTGAAGGGTCTTTTCTAGTGAAACCTTGGTCATTTAAAAAAAAAAAAAATACAACTGTATATGCTTTATAAACACAAATGATCCCTTGTACGTACACTTTCTGTATTCTTCAAAAAGCTTATGCTGTATGTCCTGCGCCTTCCCTATTCTGCTTACAGAACGAACGCGGTGCCAGTTTGTTTTTTTTCATAAGTAGAATAGGTAGTGTAGGACATACAGCGTAAGCTTTTTGAAGAATACGGAAAGTGTACGTACAAGGGATCATTTGTGTTTATAAAGCATATACAGTTGTATTTTTTTCTGAAAATGAGTGATGGTTTCACTAGATAAGACTCTTATTCCTCGTCTGGTATCGTTTAAAGGTGTCCTTGAACCAGTTTTCACAAGATGTAATATAAGTCTAAGGTGTCTCCTGAATGTGTCTGTGAAGTTTCAGCTCAAAGTACCACATAGATTGTTTTTAATTAATTTTTTTAACTGCCTATTTTGGGGCATCATTAACTATACACTGATTCAGGCTGCGGCCCCTTTAAATCCTCGCGCTCCCCGCCCCCCCGAGCTCTCGACTATAATACAGTGCATTTACAAAGTTCACACAGCTAAAATAACCCTCAAATGGATCTTTACAAGATGTTCGTCATGTATGCTGCATGCATGCGTCGGATCATGTGAGTAAAGTATTTATTTGGGTGTTTACATTTGATTCTGAATGAGTTTGATAGCGCTCCGTGGCTAAAGCTAACATTACACACTGTTGGAGAGATTTATAAAGAGTGAAGTTGTGTTTATGAATTATACAGACTGCAAGTGTTTAATAATGAAAATAGCGACGGCTCTTGTCTCCGTGAATACAGTAAGAAACGATGGTAACTTTAACCACATTTAACAGTACATTAGCAACATGCTAACAAAACATTTAGAAAGACAATTCACAAATATCAGTAAAAATATCATGATATCATGGATCATGTCAGTTATTATTGCTCCATCTGCCATTTTTCACTATTGTTCTTGCTTGCTTACCTAGTCTGATGATTCAGCTGTGCACAGATCCAGACGTTAATACTGGCTGCCCTTGTGTAATGCCTTGAACATGAGCTGGCATATGCAAATATTGGGGGCGTACATATTAATGATTCCGACTGTAACGTAACAGTCAGTGTTATGTTGAGATTCGCCTGTTCTTCAGAGGTCTTTTAAACAAATGAGATTTATATAAGGAAGAGGAAACAATGGAGTTTGAAACTCAATGTATGTCTTTTCCATGTACTGAACTCTTGTTATTCAACTATGCCGAGATAAATTCAATTTTTGATTCTAGGGCACCTTTAAAGCTGCACTAAAACTGACATTTTGACCCTCAACCCGTTGAACCCCAGTGAAGTCCACTATAAGGAGAATAATCCTGGAATGTTTTCATCAAAAACCTTAATTTCTTTTTGGCTGAAGAAAGAAGGACATGAACATCTTGGATGACATGGAGGAGAGTAAATTATCAGGAAAATTTTATTTGAAAATCCTTTAAGGAACGTCACTACCAATCACCTTTTTTCCTGCAGTTAACCAAACTTTTTTGGGTGTTTTTCCATTAAATTTAGTGTTTATGTGTGTTCAACTGTTCAGATCTGTGTTAGATAACCATGTGCTGATCAGCATCTTTGAGCTCAAAAGTGTCTGAAATTGTCACGACCGAAAAATGTTATCATTGTTCTGGTAGTGATAAAAGGAACATAATCATTTATTTGGGGAAAATAAACGTAATTTTAGTACAGTTATGCAAATCATTAGTATTTTAATATGTTTTAGTATGAGAGTTAAATTGTGTCATGTGATGTGGTCACTACCGACACAATTACTGTCACTGAAACTGTGCAGAAATATGGGATCATTTGTCAAAAATAAAGTATATTGAATGATCAACTGAGATGTTATTATAGTGTTTGATTCAATGTTTATTCAAACTAATGAATCCTTCACTTTGAAATCAGTTTGATAAACTTGATGACTTTTACAAAGAAACATTGGATTCAAAATACAACAAATCTCAAATCACACTTCAAATATTGTTAAAATTGTCATTTTTATTGATTTACCTGTGAAAACTTTTTTTTTTTTAAAATAGCAAAAAATATATTTATGAGGTAGACGTGAACACAATCTTAATAGGTCCATGTGACTCTTCTTATTAAATTATTTATTATTGTGTTTCAGTAGCGACAAACTTGGGGAGATGAAAAATATTCCAAAACTTTAATTAACTGCACAATTACTAGAAATGTGTCGCTTGGATATTATACAATTTGCATACATACAAAATTTGTGGAAACATTTTTTTTTCCAAGACGTGTAGAATGGCCCATATATACGTCTAACCACTGATAAAAATGTCAAAACTTCCATAAAAATCTATTTAAACTAGTCCAGCTGTGTGCCAGAAAGCAAACCACCTAACAACCACCCAGAACTTCTTAGCAACAGCACAGTCATGCCTTTACAACATGAACAATGCATGAACGACACGAGAGCTTCACGTCCATCCTGACGGAAACAGCAGCATGTGAAATCATACATCAATATTACTACCACGAGTCCATCATTTAAACATCAGCGCACTCACGCGTCAAACGTCTCTCAGCTGACTCCTGAACCCATCTGACATCTGATCAATATTTAAGTAAATTTCCACCAGGATTTCTTTGCAAAGCTCTCTGGCTGCTGTGTTACACCAGCATTATGATCCAAACATCATGACACGAAAATGTCTAAATGACATCAATTAGTCAATATAGTCTTCATATATATATATCAAGAAGACAAAAGCGTGGAAAAGTGACACCAGACTTTGACTATGCATGAATTATCTGCTTTCAGAATGAATGCATTTCATCTAAACAGCCTCCGTGACTGATTCCACACAGGTAAACATCGTCAATTCATTAACGTTATTAACTAATGAGCTGCTGTGCGCCTTCCTTCTCCAGACAAACAAACCCAATAAAACACTGTGGATTTACCATCCCCGCGGGTTTAGTAAAGCATGCTGTAAATTTGTATAAAATAAAAGCCGGTGTCATATCTACACTGGCTCATTGTTCAAGGCTTCTTGAGCGGAGGGCCTGTAAATCGCGGCGGGGACGGCGTTTTCCTCTCGAGTGAGTTTGTCTTCCCTACAGAGGCGTCATAAATCACAGCGGCCGTCACAACACAAGCTCTCTCCTTCTGCTTTCACAATCTCCCATCACATCGATCAGCGCGCCGAGGGCTTTACGAGCCGCGTCTCTACTGAACGACCGCATCAGCCGTGATGGAGCGCGAGCTTTACCCCCCGCCGTCCGTCAGGCTGAGGAGACGCCGGTAAATCTGGGGACATTAGTAGCCTGAACTACAGCTCAGAGATGTGGATGGAGAAAAGATCCGAGTCTCAGATCCTGAGAGACGGGCAGAACAAGCTAATCTCGCTTTTATTTCTTTTAAAAATAACAATACATTATTATTAAGAACTTATTTTATATGTTGACATATGCATCAAAAAGTCACGTTCACCATGTGCTCCAGTGTCTGTCTCTGGAAGTGAAGGTGTTTCAGATGGAGGGTCAGTCGGCACTTCTGTATGTTCCTCCGTCTGTCTCTCTGCCGCACAACCAGCGTTCAGATATCCTCTCATCTAAAGTGCCTTTTTAGCGTGTACTACAGCTCGAGACCTGAACGCGGCACTAAATCAGAGTGAAGAGGCACAGCAGAGATAAAAATAGACAGAGGCCCTGTGCTTATCAAACAACGCTCTTACTCTGGCCGTCCGCCTGCAGGGAGGACAGATATAAAGACAGTCTGTCTCACGTCTCCGGCCGTCCGGCGTGAGAACAGAGAGATTCCAGTCATCCTAAAACCCGCAAACCAAAACACTCGCTTTAATCTTAAGGGACATTCCTGGTGACACTTTACTATGAGGTTCCACTTGTTAACATTAGTCACGAACTTACAATGAGAAATACTTCTAAAGCATTTATTAATCAATGTTAAAATCAAAAGTTTTATTGGTATAAACTACAGCTACAACAATAAACTGCAAAATATGGAAAAATTACAACGTTTGCCCAACTATTATATCTTACCTGTGTATTTTATACAGTTTAACAGCTCCATTACTCTATAAAAAGACTAAATTGGTAAATGAATGGTTAAAATACTTGCTTAGTATAGGGAGTTTCACAGGAAATAATAAAAAAAAATTAAATATAACTAAATAATAAAAACAGAATAAAATAATAAAAAATAAGTTAAACTAATTTTTTTAAAACAAATGAATAATGACTAAATTGGTAAAATGAATGGTTAAATTACTTGCTTAGTCTAGGGAGTTTCACGGGAAGCTAAAAATAAAAAAATTAAATAAAATATAATTAAATAATAAAAATGGAATGAATTAATGAAAAATAAATAAAAATAATTTTTAAAAATAAATAAAACAAATAAAAAAAACATTAAATAATAAAATTAAATAAATTAATTAAATATAACTAAATAATAAAAATGGGATAAATTAATGGAAATAAATAAAACAAATCTTTAAAAATAAATAAATAACTAAACTGGTAAATGAATGGTTAAATTACTTGCTTTGTCTGGGGAGTTTCACGGGAAACTAAAAATAAAACAATAAAATAAAATAAATAATAAAATAAAATATAATTAAATAATAAAAATGGAATTAATTAATGAAAAATAAATTAATTTTTAAAAAATAAATAATGACTAAATTGGTAAATGAATGGTTAAATTACGCTTGCTTAGTCTGGGGAGTTTCACAGGAAACTAAAAATAAAATAATAAAATTAAATTAAATATAACTAAATAATAAAATGGGATAAATTAATGAAAAATAAATAAAACTAATTTAAACAAAATAAATAAATAATAACTAAACTGGTAAATGAATGGTTAAATTACTTACTTAGTCTGGGGAGTTTAATGGGAAACTAAAAAAAAAAAAATAATGATAATAAAATTAAATATAACCAAATCATAAAAATAAAAAATGTATGAAAAATAAAATCAATCAAATTAAATAAATAAAATTATTGAATTAGCTAAAATAAATCCAATGACATCTGCCATTTCACTTGTTCTCTTAAGAATTTCTCCAGGATTTGACCTTGAGACTTCCATTTAATTTTGCCCAAACTGAGGGACAGTTCACAATTATTTCTGTCCCAGTCAACAACGCACCATGCAGTAAACCATCATTTATCAGGTAAATCCCCCAGAGACGCTGCTGAAGTGCTCCGAGACTCCTCACTTCAAGAACAATCCCTGATCAATGCGAGCGGAAACATCTGTAAACATCCTTAAACGCAAGCCTTTATTCCCTTTGGCCATAAAACAGAGTTCCTTGACAAGCAGCAGCTGTTCGGAGCAGAACATTTCAGAAAAACACGTGTTTGGACAATTAAAATGTTACGCTAGCAGGTCCAAATCAAAGGTGTTCCCTATTAAGTGTCGTTTGGTGTTGGATCAAGCAGGACTCAATTACATCTCTGAAACTCAAACAACGGCAACAACGGCAGATCATAACACACGCGACAAGATGGAAAATGTCTTTTTCTTGTGCGTCAACTCAAGATGTCAGCTGCTATGTTTCCATCCAACCATCTTTATGCACATATTGGGATATTGCATAAAAAAAATGCCAAGATGGACAAACCAGTGGACCAATCACATCGCAGCATCTCAAATGTTGGTTCTAGTCAAAGTCTGTCATCAGAATGATTTGGTTCAATAATAGTAATTTATAATGATTCATAATGATCCAATGAAAGACTTTAGAACTGAGCGCTCTAGAAAAATAGACTGAATATAAAAATCTGTATGATGGAGCCCAATAAATAAAAATAAAATGTGGTGCTCATGGCGTAAGATGCTGAAAAAACAGCGAGAGGCACATATAGCTGACAAAATCAAGGTGTTTTTCATTTTGATGGCGTAAGTATTTCTAAAAAACACTGTAATTACACTCAGAACTTCCTAATTATATCAATGCAGATTTAACTGCATCTCTGCACACTAGCTTCTGTTAATGAGAAAGTTTGAAACAAGCACGTGTGACATGATTTCAGCAGTCATGTATCCGGTGTAGGAGGGCGTTCGAATACGATCTGACCCTGAAGTTACCGTGCGAGAAGGTCCGGCGCACGAAGCTGAAGCGCTGCAACGCTCCTCTGAAGATCTCAAACAAGTTTAACAACGTCAAAAGTCTTTTTTCAATGCGAGCGGAGCGTGTGACGACACACACATGGTTTTAGAGCCACGCGCCGCAGTCAGACCAGCGTCTTACCTCGCTTCCCTCGGCCGCCGGTTCCCTGCCAGCGTTCACAGCCACTCCGGAGTTCATGGTCCCTAAACTCCTGGAGCTAATCACGGTATTCCAGCGTGAGCGGGAGACGGTCGACAGACGCCCGAGGTCGACGAGAAACGCGTCCCCTCTCAGGTTCCTCCTGCTTCTGTAATCCACACGCGCTGCTGACGGCTCATCCTCGATTTCACAAGCACGATCCGGCAATATTCCCAAAGCAATCCCAACGGTAATCCAAACGAGAGACGGTTAAATCCACACAGAGCACCGGTGCGCCACTCCGCACATTCCGCCAGCCAGCCGGAGACTCCCGGCAGCAGCTCTGCACCGCTCTGATTCACACACACAGAGCGAGGGAGGGCGGGAGAGAGAGAGAGAGAGAGAGAGAGAGAGACCTCCTCAGGGCCTCACAGCTGCATGGGGCCGCAGGAGGAGTGTTTTACACATGTGTGTGTGTGTGTGTGTGTGTGACTCCTTCAGGGCCGTTCCAGCCCGTCAGATTCCCCTCGGCTGGAATATGATCAGTCACTCGGCTTCACTCCCTCACTCTAATGCAGCTCTGCTCTCAGACCGTCACTTCTACTCTTTTAAGCTTTCAGACCAACTCATTTTTCCAGTTGTTTGGGATGACGGCCAAATGATTTTATAAATAACAAAAATCACTTTTAACAATTATACTCACACAAGCATGTAAGCATGATTCTCCACGTGACAAAAAGATAACTGCAACTTTTTCTCTCACAATCTCTGAACTGTGAGTTTATGTCCCTCAATTTGGACTTTATTTCTTGCAAATGCAAAAAAAATTAGGAAAAAAAATTAAAATTGTGAGACAAAAAGTCTCAATTAGCTTTTTTAGTTTTTATTCTGTGGAGGAATCAAACTTCGTAGAAAAGACTGAGTGTAACTAGAAAAAATTTTAAATGACTATAAAAATGTGTATAAAAAACATGGAACCCTAAATAAATAAAGTTATAATATTAATTATACATATACATTATGTCGTTTTTCTTATCCTGACTGGTCAACTGACCAAATTAAAAGGTGCAGTAAGTGATTTTTTAAAAACGCTGTTGAAAGTGGATCAGACCGAACAGCATGACACTTGTAGCCAATCAGCAGTAGGGGGCGTGTCCACTCATGATGGGGGAGGAGAGTGAGCCAATCAGCAGTAGGGGGCGTGTCCACTCATGATGGGGCAGGAGAGAGTGAGCCAATCAGCATCAGGGGGCGTGTCCACACATGATAGGGGGGAGAGTGAGCCAATCAGCAGTAGGGGGCGTGTCCACTCATGATGGGGGAGGAGAGAGTGAGCCTATCAACATCAGGGGGCGTGTCCACTCATGATGGGGGAGGAGAGAGAATGAGTCAGTCAGCAGTAGGGGGCGTGTCCACTCATAATGGGGGAGGAGAGAGTGAGCCAATCAGCATCAGGGGGCGTGTCCACTCATGATGGGGGAGGAGAGAGAATGAGTCAGTCAACAGTAGGGGGCGTGTCCACTCATAATGGGGGAGGAGAGAGTGAGTCAATCAGCATCGGGGGGCGTGTCCACTCATGATGGGGGAGGAGAGAGAATGAGTCAATCAGCAGTAGGGGGCGTGTCCACTCATGATGGGGGAGGAGAGTCAATCAGCAGTAGGGGGCGTGTCCATTCATGATGGGGTGGAGAGAGAGTCAATCAGCAGTAGGGGGCGTGTCCATTCATGATGGGGTGGAGAGAGAGTCAATCAGCAGTAGGGGGCGTGTCCACTCATGATGGGGGAGGAGAGAGTGAGCCAATCAGCACCAGGGGGCGTGTCCACTCATGATGGGGGAGGAGAGAGAATGAGTCAGTCAACAGTAGGGGGCGTGTCCACTCATAATGGGGGAGGAGAGAGTGAGCCAATCAGCATCGGGGGCGTGTCCACTCATGATGGGGGAGGAGAGAGAATGAGTCAATCAGCAGTAGGGGGCGTGTCCACTCATGATGGGGGAGGAGAGTCAATCAGCAGTAGGGGGCGTGTCCACTCATGATGGGGGAGGAGAGTCAATCAGCAGTAGGGGGCGTGTCCACTCATGATGGGGGAGGAGAGTCAATCAGCAGTAGGGGGCGTGTCCACTCATGATGGGGGAGGAGAGTCAATCAGCAGTAGGGGGCGTGTCCATTCATGATGGGGTGGAGAGAGAGTCAATCAGCAGTAGTGGGGGAGTACATTCATGATGGGGTGGAGAGTCAATCAGCAGTAGGGGGCGTGTCCACTCATGATGGGGGAGGAGAGTCAATCAGCAGTAGGGGGCGTGTCCATTCATGATGGGGTGGAGAGAGAGTCAATCAGCAGTAGGGGGCGTGTCCATTCATGATGGGGTGGAGAGAGAGTCAATCAGCAGTAGGGGGCGTGTCCACTCATGATGGGGGAGGAGAGTCAATCAGCAGTAGGGGGCGTGTCCATTCATGATGGGGTGGAGAGTCAATCAGCAGTAGGGGGCGTGTCCATTCATGATGGGGTGGAGAGTCAATCAGCAGTAGGGGGCGTGTCCACTCATTTGTTCATCGTTGCAAAGCATTATTTAGCTTTGCTTCTGCTGTGATAAAAGAGACACTCTTGCATTGCGTGTTCGTGTCTTTTGTGGGTGGAGCAATGAAGGGAGGGGTGTGTTTGTTTGGGTTGATTTCAAATATCAACCGTTCAACAATGATTTTGAGAAATCGCATACTGCACCTTTAATGCTGCGAGTTTTCAGCAGGACTATACACATCTGTCTGGAAAACCTGTTTGAAAACAGTCACTATTTTTATTATTTTGTTTGGTGTCGACAGCAGCGCAGAAATGACACACTGCACCTTTTATAAAGAGTATCATTAAAGGGTAAAAAAAATCTGAATTTAGAGGACTTAAACAGAAAAAAAAAAAAATATATATATATATATATATATATATATATATATATATATATATATATAAAACACACACACACACACACACACACACACACACACACACACACACACACACACACACACACACACACACACACACACACACACACACACACACACACACACACACACACACACACACACACACACACACACACACACACACACACACACACACACACACACACACACACACACCTGCCTCGGTCACCATCCACTTTCATTTTTAGGAGCACTGTCTCTTTAACACCCAGCATCTGATGGTTCATTTGTGTTTGCTCTCGTCTCCGAAACACACGCTGGCCGTGATCCAGAACTTTCCCTGCTGTTTCTCTGGCTGAGGCTCTTAAGTAGATTATATCGCTCTCTTGGCACAGACTCTGTGTAACATACTTAATTATAGGTGTGTGTCATTGTGTTAGACGGGTCTTCATCAAACACTCTGTCAGAACCAATGAGAAACACACTGCATCACTCTCACGGCACGATTAGAGCCGATTACACACCCAGAGTCTGAACCGGAGGTCTCCTCCTGCGTTTACATGTAAAGACAGAGATGGGCTTGAGTTTAAATGGTTAAAAAGAGGCGAATAGTGATGAGTTACATCATGAGTTCAACAGCTCCCTCTTGTGAAGCCGTCAGGTGGATCATTTCGCCCAAAAACAGTTCAGTCATCGTCTGCCCAAAACACACTCAGGATTGATTACGACGACATTCACATTCAGACACAAACGCACTCAAGGGTTGATATTTTTGGTTTCTGGATGATATTTCTGCAAGAGATCACAAATGTGCCGCTGTGAGAGAAAGAAACGGACTCGAAATACTCACACACTCTGAACCTCCAAATACCAAAATACTCGGATGAATAATTCAAGAATCCTCTGAACCCTGCCAGCGACGCACCATCCACAGACCGATACAATCTGAGGGACAGTTTAGATACGTCTCGTCTCGTATCAGTTGTTCAAAAGCACCATTACTGACACCTTCAGTCTCCATCTTCTTAATTAACTGTTTGTTAATTTATTCAGAAATCATTTATTCTGCACTGTTCATTTTAGACATTCTCATTTTCTGTCTGCACTATTTTATTAATGGTTTGTTCATGTAAGCTTGCTATTTTCTTAAGAATCTTGTTCCATACAATAAATTATTTACACAATTGATACAATAAATGAATTATTAACAATAGATTATTTTTATATAATTTAAAAATTATTTTAAAGTAACTTAAACTTTATTCCTATGGGGCAAATGGATTTTACAGCAACATATACAAACAAGATGATAATTTACAGACAATAAAAAAAAAAAAACCACACAAATTAAAAAAAATATATATATTTTAAAAATTTAAAAATAAATAAATAATTTAATAAATGTATTATTATTATTATTATTATTAAAAAAATAAGAGTATATAAAATAAATAAATTAATAATAGATGTTTTTAATTATTTAAAAATATATTGTCCCTAAAATATTATTTAAAATACTCAATAATAAATAAATTAATAATTTAATAAATTAATAATAATTTAAAATAAGTGTATATATAATAAATAAATAATGAATTAATAAATAATAGATATTTATAAAAGATTTTTGTAACAGTTTTAGTAATTCACTTGAAATTTATTTTGTCACTATGGGAAATTTTTTTTTACGGCAAGACATACAAACAAGACACAGGAAATAGACAATAAAACTGTAAAAAAAATAAATAAAACAAAAAACAAACAATTAATTTAATTTAATTTAAATTAAACAAATAAATAAATATAATTTAAAATAGTAAATAATAAATAACATTTTTAAAAATACGTAATAAAAAAAAACGTATATACAGCTCTTGAACTTGGAGTGGTCTCTTAATTTTTTCCAGAGCTGTATGTATTCTTATTTTGAATATTTAATAATTTAATACATAAAAATATTCATTATACACATTTTATAAATTAAAAATATGTATAATAAACAAAACATTTTAATAAAAAAAAAAACTTCCCTACTGGTCTTTTAAATAGTGTCCGGCTTCTGTGACGTTCATCTTTAATGACCAAATATCATGTGTCCATTCCACTCCAATTATATCTAAAACATTCATTAGATGGGAATCTAAAGCCGCTTTTCCACCGTCGAGCTGAACGGATCTGAGAATGGTTAGAAACAAATGATAATTCCACTTGAGACTGATTCGATTACAAACCGTTCTCAGCCCAAAATTCTCAGTACAGTCGGTTAAACAACGAGAACGGTTTGGCTGATTCCCATCTAATTAATGTCTCTGATTTAAGTGGACTAGAATGAACACATGACATTAGGTCATTAAAGACGGATGCCACAGGAGCAGGAAAGTCACTCTATAACAGCAGTGCAGTCATCTCCCTCCACCTCAAACGAGTGACCGCCGACCTGAACATTTCCTCTTTTTCAGTTCTCGAGGTCACCGACACACCGCCGTAAAAACCTCTCAGCCTTTAAACCTCCCACAAACCCCTCCGTACTGCTGATCTCATCAAGACACACTCGGGGAATATCACTGCTGTGCACAATTACTTTCACAATATGGCTTCACACCCTCTTCAGTGGCCTGGAACTCACTCCAGGGTCTTTACCCACAATTCAACAGTGACAACACTGCACCCGAAATCACATACTTCCCTACTATATAGAAGGCGAAAAACAGTATGTGAGAAGAATTCACAGTTCTCATAAAAGAGTGGGCAAAAAGTACCTGGATGACATACTAAATCTGAAGTGTGCATTCTGGCAAAGACATTTGCATATGACCGCCTCCAGAGCAAAACATCAATGAGGTTTTACATCATCGCTCCACAGGCTCCGCCCACTTGTACCATAGGCCCAACCCACATGCATTAAATCGCTTAACATGCAAAAAGTCAAGGAGCATTAAAATAATTTAAAAAAAAATCCATATCATGACCTCTTTAAGTAATTTTTGCAGTGAAGGAGCTGTTATTGTGCCGTTCTGGAAAGATAATTAAACACAGTAAGTGTGTGTGTGTGTGTTTCTGCGGGCAGGAGAGGAAACTGTACACACATTTATCATTTCAAACCATTCCCATGGTGAGCATATGTCTTTTCATCTGTCCTCTAAAGGATAAAACACACGTCTGGCCTTTTAAACGAGCAGCAAAACACAAAAACTGCTCGATGCAGCACAACTGCGGCTGAAGGGCACGAGAAACGTGAGGTTACAGAAGGAAAAGAGACAAATTAACACAACTCAACATGAGCAGTCCTACACAAATGGAGCGATCCTTCTGACCTGACGACAGGTTTGTTTGTTTTTGACCTCGCCTAAAGCAAAGCAAAAACCTGTCATTTCAGAAACAAACAAAAAAATAAAATAATAGCAATAGAAAATAACTGCTAGAATACCAAAGAGGTCAATGAGATTTTGTAAGCATATTGCATATATGTGCTTGAAGTCAATTGTTTTATTTGTGAGATGTTACCCAATGCAACCTGGCGGAAAAAGAAACCAATTGACCGAAAAATGTGCCGCTGCAACCAAAACTTCTGCACGCGTAACTTTTAGATAACTTATCACTTGTTGCCTCGTTGCATTCGGAGCACTGATTGAGATTCCCATCAGCTGAGACATACATGCATATGCTCTGAGCTCTTAACGAAGCCAATAATGAGATGAAGCTAAATGGTGTGTAACAGTCGTGAATCAGTGGTGACAGATGAGGCGGCGCTGATGGGATTGCTGGATCTTGTTGTGCTAAGCACATTGGGAAGGTCTTACAACATGCCGGATCTGTCAGCATTCCCAGGTTTGGCTTAATAACTATAACTAGATGGACAAACTTTGAGTTATGATGAACACTACTGCAGATAACATTATAAATGTCATGTTGAAATCATCAGGAATATCAAATCATTGGTCAAATCTCGTTTAATCATTTTACAACACAGTTACTTTATTCAGGAAATTCTACAAACCTGATTCCAAAAAAATTGGGACACTGTACAAATTGTGAATAAAAAAGGAATGCAATAATTTACAAATCTCATAAATTTATATTTTATTCAGAAAAGAATATAGATATATCAAATGTTGAAAGTGAGACATTTTGAAATGTCATGCCAGATATTGGCTCATTTTGGATTTCATGAGAGCTACACATTCCAAAAAAGTTGGGACAGGTAGCAATAAGAGGCCGGAAAAGTTAAATGTACATATAAGGAACAGCTGGAGGACCAATTTGCAACTTATTAGGTCAATTGGCAACATGATTGGGTATAAAAAGAGCCTCTCAGTGTGGCAGTGTCTCTCAGAAGTCAAGATGGGCAGAGGATCCCCAATTCCCCCAATGCTGCGGCCAAAAATAGTGGAGCAATATCAGAAAGGAGTTTCTCAGAGAAAAACTGCAAAGAGTTTGAAGTTATCATCATCTACAGTGCATAATATCATCCAAAGATTCAGAGAATCTGGAACAATCTCTGTGCGTAAGGGTCAAGGCCGGAAAACCGTACTGGATCCCGTGATCGTCGGGCCCTTAGACGGCACTGCATCACATACAGGAATGCTACTGTAATGGAAATCACAACATGGGCTCAGGAATACTTCCAGAAAACATTGTTGGAGAACACAATCCACTGTGCCATTCGCCGTTGCCGGCTAAAACTCTATAGGTCAAAAAAGAAGCCATATCTAAACATGATCCAGAAGCGCAGGCGTTTTCTCTGGGCCAAGGCTCATTTAAAATGGACTGTGGCAAAGTGGAAAACTGTTCTGTGGTCAGACGAATCAAAATTTGAAGTTCTTTTTGGAAAACTGGGACACCATGTCATTGGGACTAAAGAGGACAAGGACAACCCAAGTTGTAATCAGCGCTCAGTTCAGAAGCCTGCATCTCTGATGGTATGGGGTTGCATGAGTGCGTGTGGCATGGGCAGCTTACACATCTGGAAAGGCACCATCAATGCTGAAAGGTATATCCAAGTACTTGAACAACATATGCTCCCATCCAGACGTCGTCTCTTTCAGGGAAGAACTTGCATTTTCCAACATGACAATGCCAGACTACATACTGCATCAATTACAACATCATGGCTGCGTAGAAGAAGGATCCGGGTACTGAAATGACCAGCCTGCAGTCCAGATCTTTCACCCATAGAAAACATTTGGCCCATCATAAAGAGGAAGATGCGACAAAGAAGACCTAAGACAGTTGAGCAACTAGAAGCCTGTATTAGACAAGAATGGGACAACATTCCTATTCCTAAACTTGAGCAACTTGTCTCCTCAGTCCCCAGACGTTTGCAGACTGTTATAAAAAGAAGAGGGGATGCCACACAGTGGGAAACATGGCATGGTCCCAACTTTTTTGAGATGCGTTGATGACATGAAATTTAAAATCAACTTATTTTTCCCTTAAAATTATACATTTTCTCAGTTTAAACATTTAATGTGTCATCTATGTTGTATTCTGAATAAAATATTTAAATATGAAACTTCCACATCATTGCATTCTGTTTTTATTCACAATTTGTACAGTGTCCCAATTTTTTTGGAATTGGGTTTGTACTTGAAAATGTAAGAAAAACACTTTACAGTAGTCCCGATTAATAATATTAATTAATGCATTAGCAAAAAATTAGCATCTTTGTTAACAGATACAACTGTAATAACATACAAGTAAGTTATTATAATAATATTATCTAAGATTAATAAGGCTGCAGAAGTATTGTTCATGTTAACTAATGTTAAATAATGTTAAGAAATGAAACATTATTGTAAAGTTACAGAAGAATGGTAAGACTTTACAATAAGGTGTTAACATTAGCTAGGCGAGTCATTCTATTATTTAGGGTACAAAAGAGCAAAAATTACATGCTTTCTAAATATATTTTATCAGTGTAACATATCTGCTAGTTGCAAAGGTTAATCATTAAACACATCACTAAAAACGTTTTCCCTGGTGAGTTTTTCAACTATGTTACTAAGGACAAGGACAAGAAAATTATCATCATACATCTACATTAAAGATCATTTTAATGGTTAAGAACGTCATGCAAAATTCCAGTCAGACATAAACTATACCGTGAAATAATATCAAAAGCAGCAGTCTATATATTTAAATTTATAAATAATCAGTCAAATGACTATAACGATGACAATAGAAAGTAACACACTTGACTATGACTGTCACAAAGTTGACTATGACAGTAACATAGCTGATGCCAGTAACATGACTGTCACATAGTTGACAATGACGCCAAAACAGCTGACAAGTAACATAGCTGATTATGACAGTAACATAGTTGATTATGACAGTAACATAGTTGATGCCAGTAACATACTTGACTATGATGGTAACATGGTTGACAATGACGGTAACATAGCTAACAAGTAACATAGTTGATAGTTAGCATTTTTTTATCCATTATTTTAAACTCAAGACCCACTCACTGTAGTTTTAAGGAGAAAATACTCAGCAATGGTGTTGACACCACATATAAACAACATTAAAAACTCTTCACCACAGAAACTCTTTTTAAACCTAGAAGATGTTCCAGTTGGAAACAATGGCATACAACACAAAGACTGAAACACGATGTACTGGAAACTGGACCGACGTGAATTGACAAAACCTGAAGATGATTTGCAGTGCGCTCCACTAAACGTGACTTTGACAGATCGCCTACATGCATTAGTGAGATGGGGACATTAGCGGAATGCAGCGCACAGCAGATAATGCTCATAATGAAATTTGGGCTCTAAGTGGAGGATGAAGTGACAGAGAAAACCAAAGAGACAGAGACAGGTTTAAATACCAGCAGACCTTTCAATACTGATCCAATATAAGGCAGGTGCTGAAATCCTTTCGTAACAGAGTTAGAGTTTCTCAGAAAGAGGAAAGCAAGCGATTTTTATAGCATCTTACTAGGGCTGTGCGATTAATTGAAAAGGAGTTTGAATTTTGGCTTCCAACGATTATGAAAATATGATAATAGAGATCAAATTATTATTTTAAACACACCGTCTACAAAGTCACTAAGGATCGCCCCGATTGGCCTGACGGGGGTGCTACAGTATTCAAAAGTACGAAATGGTTCATAACTCCTGAACCGTTGGCGTAGGCTCAAGTGTCTTATATCGTTGACTCAAGACCAGATGCACGCTTCAGATCCACGAAATTTTCAGGTATTTTGGATTTTTTGAAAAACCTTCTTTTGTGAATTAGTCCTGGGTTTTTGAACCGATCGGAACCAAACCAGTGCAGCAAGATTCTCTGGAGTCTGATTGTCAATAATTATCAAAAAAATAAATAAATAAATTTTGATTCAGTCTCTAGGGGTCGCCAAAATGTTTGAAGTGGGCAGAGCCACTTTTACTAAAATGGCTATAACTTGTGAACGTAATTAGATATTTTCACCAAACTCAGCGCACCTGTGTAAGAGCTCGTTCTGTGATCACGTGAAAAAGGATGCGGTGACTGGCCACTTGGTGGCGCTTCAACAGGAAAAAAAAAACATAAAAATGTCTATAACTACTTTACCGTTAGTCCAAACGACTTGAAAATTGGCATGCAGTGTCTTCGTCCGAGGTTTCATGATGATCTATGAGGACACTGACGTATTTAAAAAAACATGTCCGCCGTCAGCCAATGAAGTTTGAGCAGCTATCAGACAAGGTTAACAGAGGCTGATCGGAACAAAACTCGCTGGGCCTGTTTGACTCACGGACCTAGTTAGAAGGAGGCTTGTTAGAAATTAGAAAGAAATCGGCCACCAGGGGGCGCCTGCGCATTTTTTATTTACGTGCGTAAAGGATTGTGTATCGCACGATTTTTCATACACACACCCACGACATTCGTACCACATGGTAGAACTCCTCATTCTGAGCAACTTTGCCTCTATGACCGCCGCTGTCTATCGAATCGTTCGTTAAATATTGAAGATTATTTCAAAAACAAACTTTGGCGAACTAATCCTAGGTTTTTAGCTCAGTCTCAATAACTGTTAAAAAGCTTTAAAAACTATATTTCATATGGTAAATTGCCTGTATTTACTGTAAATGGTCTTTTCCATCTATGATCGAGACGGTTACAGGTTTGCTTAAAGGTCTTAAAACGCCTGAACCCTGAGAATTGCTGCTCGCAGCTATATTTTCTATTCTATTTGTATAAATGTTGCTGGAATCTAAAATTTAGATGTCACAGAAACCTTATTTCCAGCAAATATACACTTGATATCACTATCATTGTAATAGTGTGTTTATTAAATAATAAACAGAATTTATCAATAAATTACAGACTTATATTTCATATTGGTACATTTAACGGTAACACTTTACAACAAGGTATTTTAGTTAAAGTTATCAATGAGCAATTATTAATATTTGTTAATGTTTGTTAATGTAAATACAGCTGTTCATTGTTAGTTCATGTCTATTAAATATTAACAAGTTTTGATTTTAATAATGTATTAGTAAATGTTGGAATTAACATTATCTGAGAACATGCTAGAATTATTGTTCATTATTAGTTAATGGAACCTTATTGTAAAGCATTATCCAAATAACTTTTGTTTAAAAAAAAAAAAAAAATCAATAAATCAAAATCAATCTCACTTAGTTCCTAAAGAGATTAATTAGACCGAAAAGCAGATGGACATGAAACACACACACACACACACACACACACATTCCCGCCTTTTTAACAGCCCAATAAAACCTACAGATGCAGCCTAATAAAGAAAACTGTAAACTACAGCAGAAACAGCTGAACGCAACCTCAACAAAACATCACAAAACTCACAACACACATTATATCTGTGCTTTAACAGAGAGTTCAGCTTGACAACACAAAAATAAAACCAACACTGAGCAGCACAAAATCAAAGCACCGCCTCTGAAATACACCATCCATAAAAACAGCCTAAAATGTTCCTCCTAAAGCAGAATAAACCTGCAGAAGCACATAAAAAGACAAACAGAGGTCCAGCTCGCGCTCGTAATGTCCTCTCTAATGATTCCATACAGCTTTACTGCGGTAACCTGATGCGCAGTATAACGGCCATACATCAGCGGAGCGGAGCTGTTAAAACATCACATGACACGAGCACATTCCTCCATCACTATAAACGCTCACACGCGCTCTCTGACGTCACACACACTAATAGATGCCATATGTCAGTGAGGAGCAGAACAGAGATGCTGATAATACAACAATCACTGAACAAACCAGCCAAACACACACACACACACACACACACACACACACACACACACACACACACACACACACACACACACACACACACACACATCCAGAGAATCCATCGCAGCAAACTGCATCTTGTGTAATCATAACATTAGTGCATTACAGATAAAGTAAAATGAATTTTACATGTCCTCATATTTTACCATATAATGACATATATATATATATATATATATATAGTTACATGCATATAGCATATAGTATATGAAAAGTATGAGTGTGAAAGGTTTTGATCCACTTCAAATGTTGACTATTGTGTGTGTGTGTGTGTGTGTGTGTGTGTGTGTGTGTGTGTGTGTGTGTGTGTGTGTGTGTGTGTGTGTGTGTGTGTGTATGTATGTATATATATATATATATATATATATATATATATACACACATACACACATACACATATAGTGTTATATTGTTTTATATATAATATTTATTATTTGTATAAAATTTAATTTTAATCAATTTTAATATTTTATGTTTTATTTTAATTTTTAAATTTAATTTTAAATTTTTAATATATATATATATATAAAATAATATAACAATTTAATTAGAAAAATATATTATAAAATACATTTTATAATATATAATAATTTATATATTATAAAATTAAATTAATATTTTAAAACAACACAAAATATTAAAATTTAATTAGAAAAATATATTATAAAATAAATTATATATATTTATAACAATAATATTACAATTTAATTAGAAAAATTATATATATATATATATATATATATATATATATATATATATATATATATATATATATATATACACAATAAAATAATATTAAAATTTAATTTAAATTTAAGTTCATTTAAAATGTTAAACAAAACAAAAAGTACATTATATTTATATATATTTTTTAGTTATTCATAATATTATTAATATTAATATATTAAAAGCTATTAATAAAAGTCTCAAAAAAATGTGTTGATATAATAAAAATCTCCTGAAAATCATCACAGAGCGAGAAATACATACAATCTCAGAAGAACAAGGATACAGGGGTTAAATGTCATGCAAATAATAATTAAATTAAATTAAATTTCTTTAAGCAGAATATAATGTCCTGCTTTTGCGTTTGGGTCGAAGAAAAGAAGGACATCATATTCACACACACAAACCGCAGTCGATTCATTCACTTCCACTCAAGCCAGACGCTGAACAAGAGGAGACTGATGAGCAGATGGCAGTACAAACGCCTGCTGATATCATTCATTCATCTTCATTCACGAGAAAGGACTCGAACACAAAACAACATGATAACGTGTCGTGACAGGAAAGACTGCTTTCATCGTCCCAAAGCCTTAAAACCAGAAGTTATCACATCAGGAAATTAAACTGAATTCATGGAAAAAGATATGTGACAAAGGAGCAAAACCACTAGGATAAGATACACTCACATTTATCACAGTAATAGCGCCATCTACAGACTGACAAACACACTGCATCATAAAGGCTCGATGATTCACAGGTCAAGCTTTCATTCACTCTTGAAGAGCAAATCTCAAAAACACGTCACATTTTAGTCTTAATGACCACTAAAATGCATTCAGATCATTGTTTTGTGGTAATAAGTAATGGTTGTTTATGGATAAACGCTTAACAAGAAAATGTGCGTTGCATTTATATTCTGGGCTCACCTGTAGATCTGCTCATACTGAATTTGGTCTTTTAAAGGATTAGTTCAGTTCAGGATTAACCTTTCCTGATAATTTACTCTCCTCAGATGTTCTTTTGAAAAGAAATGAAGGTTTTTGAGGAAAACATTCCAGGATTTTTCTCCATATAGTGGAATCCTGGAATGATTTCATCAAAAAAATGTAAGTTTCTTCAATCGAACTCTTTTTCCCTCCATTATAAATGAGTCCATCTCAGAGCGTCAGACGAAACACAATAAACGCTGTCATGTGATCTTGCGTTCGGATGCTGGTGTTTGGGAACACAATCATGTGAGACGCTTCTGGAGGGAATTAAACCAAATCATTCTGATGACAGACCTTCAGAACCACCAAACCAACATCCGAGATGCTGCGATGCGATTGGTCCGCTGGTTAGTCCAGTTATCCAATCACAGCCTCTGCTGAGGGATTGGTTGCACATCGAGGGATTTATTCGGTAAATGTGTTTTATGTGCACGTCTTCTTATCGGATAAATTATCCAAATCAAATGAGTGCATTTTATGCACATTTTTAGAATTTATGCCCATTTCCATCCAGCGGATATCCCAAAATGCTCATTAAAATAGGCGGATGAGAACATAGCTACTGTCTTACTACAAACCTGGCGGTCAATGGAGGAAAGCTTCCCATAAAGCACTTCATATGAGATAAAATAACACCAATTCCAACCAACCAATCAATGTCAGCTGTTAAGCAGTGGTCAGACTCACGGTATTGGCCAGTTCCAGGTAACTTCCGCCCAAAGCGGCGCTGCAGCTGGAGGGAGGCTGGGACAGGAGCTTGTGTATCCCCGCTGAAGGCTGTTCCAGAAGCTTCTGGATTAAGGGAGAGTTCTGCGGCGGAGGATGTGCTTGCGTCGGGGACTGCAGGTCTGGACTCTGTAAATCTCGAGCTCCTGAATCAAACTCCCAACTCTCACGAGCACCTGCGGGAACGACAGAACAACTCGAGGGTGAGTTAATGATGACAGAATTTTCATTTTTGGGTGAACTGTCCCTTTAATTTCGAGATCTGGACAGGAAAAACTCATACCTAAACTATTCTCACTGCTGGTCGGCCAGGAGGCGACGCGTTCCCGAGGTTTCCTCTTCTCCGAGTCGCTGGAGAGGAGCGACAGCTGTCCTTCCTCCTTCCGGATCTCACCGACCAGCTGCATGCGGCAGCGCGTGAAGTCTTCGAAGGAAATCTTTCCTCGCTCGTCTGCGCCGAGCTGACCCATGATCTCTGCGACCGAGTCCTCCATGTTCAGCTGCCGGCAGACCATCAACAAATCATTCCTGACCGAGAGAGAGATTCAGGATCAGCTTATTTTGTTTTTACATTAATATATTTACACAGTTCATCACATCTTTACTACTAGTTATAGCACCAAATAAACATGAATGAACATCAGAAGGAGTGTCGTTTCAACCACGGAAAGACGTCAGTAAACACCATTTTTCGAGTTCAAGTCCACCAGCGTTAATCTAACCCTCTTGTCTGGTTTGTTGGACAAAATGGTCGATTCTGTGTTATGACTGGTCAGATTGCCTGTCAATCAAACTCCCACCGAAGGGTGAAATATTACTATTATTTCCCAAACACAAAGTGGAACACCGTTACTGACAATCCTCATTTTGGCTGCATGAGATTCTCCAGCTTTGTTATTGTTGAGCTGTTAAAGCTCCGCCCTCTTCTGGAGCAGCAGCTCATTTGCATTTAAAGGGACACACATAATAACGGCGTGTTTTTGCTCACACCCAAATAGGGGCAAATTTGACAAGCTATAATAAATGATCTGTGGGGGATTTTGAGCTGAAACTTCACTTCTGGGGATCTTATATTACATCTCATCTGCTTTAAAGAGCTTACAGACTATAAATGTAAGTCTGAAGTTTCATGTTTACATTTCTCAGTTTGCTTTACACACGTTTTGTTAGACACCGTGCATAAAGAAGCGATTTAAATATGACTTTTATGACTTGAATGCATGATTTGTAGTCAACTAAATCTATTCTTTATCATTTGAAACTACTCTTAGCTCGTAAAGTATGTTTGTGTGTCTACAATAAATGACACTAACTTTAACTATGATCATTTTCTGCAACCATGAAATACTTTTCAACACTAGATCTCCATTGTTTTAAGTTTTATCAAACTTTTTCTGGGTGTGTTTGTGCATCTCTCTATAACACTTGCTTTAATATTGTAACGAATTGACATTTTTAAGATTCAATAACTGCACAAATACTTTTGGGGTAGATGTATTGCAAGTCAATAATATCAGTCTATTAAATCACACTGAAGCATGCTATGATTTTAGAACAGAATTAGAAGCTGAACATGTAATATAAAGGCTGTGATTCATCAAACGACAGGAATGTACAGAAGAAAACGCAACAAAAAAACTACTTCAGAAACATAAACAAACCCCAAACTTCAGCGGATGAGGATGAAACATTTCCCGTCACTTCCGACGATACAGCGAACGCGCTTCTCACAACTTTATCTCCGTCCAAACTAACTTTACACGCGTTTATGCGTCTGTTTCGCCTTCTTGTCACGAATTAAATCGCACAATATCATGCATACAAACTAAAACGCGTGTGACGTCACCGCGCCCGTCCCGCTGCTCAGCCTCACGAATCTTCATGAGAGTTACTCTGCACGGAAACTCCTCAGAGGAAAGTTTAGTGAGGTTTCTGACCGGTTAATGTACCCGTCTCCATCCCCGTCGCACGTCTGGAAGAGCCGCCGCACGCGCTCCTCCTCCGCGGTGCTGGACGAGTCGCTGCTGCCGCTGCTGCCGCTCACCTCCGCCGCCATCATGAACACGCGCTGGGGCGCGCGCACAAACACACGCTCCATGCTTCAGCAGCTGCACACATGCGATATCTAAAACTGCATATTCGATTTCATTTGTGTACATGTTATAAAACATAATATATATCATATTACCACTCCAAAACTTGAAAAAAAAAAAAAAAAAAAAAAAAAAGTAAATACAAAGGTTATTAAAATGGAAGATTTTTTTTATTTCATTAAAGGGGTCATGACCATTTTTTTTTTTTAATATGTTAATTGAGGTTCACTTATGATGTTAATAAAGTTTGTTGCACAAAAATAGTTGTTTTTTTAACAGCCGTTAAAGCATACGCAAATGTATAGAGGGTATGCACGTGACGTCACAGTCGGCCGTTATGACTGCGGTCACGCCCACTGAGTGGCACAAAGACTGAGTGGCAGCATTGGTTTTGCCGCGAAAAACACACAAAACACTTCCAAAACGGGAAAGAGCTTTGCAACTGACTGTACAAATAGCTTTAACACAAAATCTGAGGTATATTTTTACAGACTGCAGAAAGCTACAGAAAAAAAGAAGCAAATGGATCACTGCAATTCACAGAAACAGCTGGACTCCAGCAGAGAAACATGTTTTGCACTCATCATTTTGTGTCAAAATGTTGGATTTTGGGGTAAAATCATACTGTATTAAATATTTACCATCTTATATTCTGCATAATTGGGTGTTTTTAAATAACACTGACAAAAACTATACAAGTTTTAGGGCTGGACGATATGACGATATAACATTTATATAAGTGATTACTCTGATTTAAACCTAACTACATTGTATTTATATAAAACGTTCACAGGCAGATTTGCTTTATGTATTTCCCAGCGTTGAAATCAGGCACATATAAATGTCAGGAAACACGATTCCTGGCTACATGTCAATATCCATGGATTAGGTTTATTTGACAAGTCGTAAGGAACATTTTCCAGCCCAACCTTTAGTGTAATCGTTTGTTTTACTTGCGTTTTCTCAGTTTTCTCTATTAAATCCAGCCATGCAGCTGGTACTTTTGCCACTCAGTCCAGCTGAGGGAGCGCGTTCCGGCGGGAAAGTGACGTCTATGCATACCCTCTATTTGTACATGTGACGTCACAGATCCTGTGATATCCAAACAAGCTGTTTTAAATAAATCTAATATTTCACTATATGAATACACTTTGATTAAAACTCATACAAAGATTGTGTGTCATTCAATTCTCTTTCATAATGTTGGTTTTGTCATGTATCTATTGTTTGCCCTTTGACCCCACATTATTCCATTCAGAGAAATCAGATCATGTGTCAATATTTGGTCATTTGCGCAACCCTTTTCTGACAGGCGATGGAGAATAAAGGCACGAAACGGCCGAGAAGCCTGAAGGTCTGAGCGAGAACGCTTGACGGAGTATCAGAAGAGGCACCGAAAGCCAAAGACAATAATAGGAAGCTTTTAAAAAGCAGTGAGACGCTCTTAAAACATTCCTGACCAAAGATCAGAACAAAAACATCAACGATCCGTCCAAACAAGAACATTTTTTTGCATTAGCCGAGGAAACAGAAGAACAGCTGAGGAAGTTGATGGATCTGGAAAGGAAACGTGGGTCACATTTCAGCAACACGACCTCATCTTCTCATTCAGCTTTTCATCAACTTTCTCCGTTTATATATTATTAGTTATTATTAAAATTGTTATTAATTTTATTTTTTAGTTATGTTTTTATGTGGATTTCTCATTTTTATTGTTTTTGATCTTTTTAAATATTAGTATTTAGGTTTAATTTATTTTTATTTCAGTTTTAGTTTTTATTTTCAGTTCATTTTAGTGCTTAAATTTCAGCAATATAGTCATCTAATATATATATATATATATATGCACACACACACACACACACACACAAATAGTCATGATCAGAATTACTGGCAATAAATATGATCAAAAAAAGCTGTGAAAATAAATGTGCATCATTTTTTCGTTTGATATTTTATTCAAAACATTCACAAAAATCTAACCTTTCATTGAAGTAAAGGCACAATATGTAATTTTCGCCACTAGAGGTCGCTTATTCAAAACAAAGGTGTAGCCTGATGACACCTTGATTTCGCGGAAACATGGGAGATGTTGTCTTCTCGCTAATGTATTAAAGATTTATTAACGTTACTGTAATATGAAGCAAGGTTTTGGAGCTGAACGAGGCCGCTGGAGCGACTGCTAACCAGAGACTAGCGCGACACGCCTCGAGAGCAGCGGGACTTTTATTATGTCGCAGTCATTGCTTCAAAGATCTCTACATGATCCCAGACGAGGAATAAGAGTCTGATCTAGAGAATCCATCGGACATTTACTAAAAAAATAAACATTATATAGTTTTTAACCACAAATGCTCGTCTTGCACTGCTCTGTGATGCTCCACGCATGACGTTATCATGTTGGAAAGATCACGCGTGACGTAGGAGGAAGTAAAAACTCCATCTCATTTTCTCCTCCAACTTCAAAATCGTCCGACATCGTTGTTTTATCTTTTTTTGTAAAGGCCGTTTGACTTAGTCTTTGTAAACACTGGATCGGTACTTCTGCCTACGTCACACGTGATCTTTCCAACATGATTACGTCATGCGTGGAGCATCACAGAGCAGTGCAAGACGAGCATTTGTGGTTAAAAACTATATAATTTTTATTGTTTTTAGAAAATGTCTGATGGTTTCTCTAGATCAGACTCTTATTCCTCGTCTGGGATCATGTAGAGCTCTTTGAAGCTGCACTGAAACTGACATTTGGACCTTCAACCCGTCGAACCCCAGTGAAGTCCACTATATGGAGAAAATCCTGGAATGTTTTCCTCAAAAACCTTCATTTCTTTTCCATCTTGGATGACATGGAGGTGAGTAAATTATCAGGAAACTTTATTTCTGAGGTGAACTAAATCCTTTAACTTTAATAACTGGAGCAGATGACCTCAAAACTACAGTCCTGAACTCAAACTCATTCTGCTGTCATGAAGTCTTCAATAGCAGTTGTGTGTTGTGCATCCTGCAAACGTCCCTGTTGTTGCAGTTCGGCACACTGCCTTATTAAACCGCACCGCTATGACATCCTGAAATGGGATTCTGGAATGGAGAAAGATAAGATGCGAGGGACTAAATAATCCTCTTTGGGCCGGAGTTAAAAGGTGCAGAAATGCAGAACAACACGCGGATTATCAAACGCCGGAGAAACAGAAACGGCACACAGGTTTATTGCTCCAACTTCAATTTAAAAAATGCTTTGTGAAGCACAAAAATGCCTCAGAGTGGTACAAAAGACAGACATTTTTTCATTCAAGATCTTGGGAATGTCATCATTCCATGGCAAAATACAAAAATGCTATAAACATTGAGTCTAACGAGTCCCGTTGAGTCTCTATTTGATGGATTTGCTGATGTTGCTGTAACCGGCTCCGACACACGTCATCAGGATCTTCTCTCCTCCTTTGCATTCGTCTTCTCCGGGCTTCTGCGGTTCGATCCGGAACATGATCTGAAAGAAGTCTCGGATGTGTCTCAGGAACTCGACCCTGCGGTGGAAAATGATGGAGGGAATTCAACTGCCATAGTACATGTCCAAAAAACATGTTTACCTGCATGTCATGTGACCATAAACCAACATCAAAGAGCCGTGAACTAGTGTTAATTTAGTATCGAGGTACTATTGTAGTTATTTATATTTTTAATCTTTTTTTTATATACATTTTCCATTTACGGTTTAATTTCAGTTAAAGTTTTCGTAATTCTGTTGTGTTTTTGTCATTTTTAGTAGTTTGTGGAGTTAATATGTCTATTTTTTTAAAATGTATTTATTTATTTTTTATTTATTTATTCAGTTTTAATTAATTAAACTAATGAAAAAGAGAAATGCTACTTTGGCAACTAGCTGATATTAAATTTGTTCATTTTATGTCAGTTAACCTTTGCTTCATTTCAAGTCTCAAAAATGTTTTTTTTCGTTTTTTAGTTCTAAGGAAATAACCTTGAACATGTGAATGTGTTGTTAAATTATTTAAATATAATCTTCAAACGAAGCGTTTCAGACACTGAGAGAAAAGAGCTGATGCTGCAGTGGATATTATGAGAAAATAAAGTGTTTTTGACCTTGGATGCTTGTAAACCTGCTGTAGGAGACTCTAAAACAACATTAGCAACCTTTAAAATAGCATCATAGGGCACTTTATTAACACAAATCTCCTCCACATACATACGGAGAGCTGATCCGCTGGAGGTGAAACGGGTTGGCATTGTCAATCTTCAGTTATCATAGTACTGTACTTGACAGGCACACAGCACCGGTACCATGATAACTGAAAATGGACAATTCATGAGGGATGGACGGCAGGGATTCATCATCACAGGGAGAAAATGGCTGGATCCAGACACAGATGTAATGCACAACGGGAATATTATCATTTGGAACGCCAAGTTGATAGTAAAAGTAAAGATGCCAGTCTTTCTGCATTTGATTATGTTTGCTTCCATTCATTGGGTCACGTGTGCATGCTTACGTGTAGGGCGAGAGCGGTCCTAACAGAGTTTTAGAGACGTCCTGTTGGCCTAACGTCATGTACAAGAGAGCCAAGCTCTGATTGGTTGAATCCACACAGCCGCCCTGGAAAATAAAGAAAGAAGAAGGTCAGAATCAAGGTCAAGGCAGGGTGATTATGGTTAACTAAAACCGTTAATTAAAAAACTAAAAACACTTGCAGCATCTCTTCTCTTCTCTGATGATGAGGGCGGGGCAACCCGTCACTCACATGAGATCCACCAATAGCAAACCACAACCGTCCAAATCAAGCCCCGCCCTACATTTGCTCTTGTTTGAGAAGCGTTTCACTCGATATACGGAAGAAAAGCTGACCTTAAGTGAACTGATGGCACTAATCACTGTTCCTCAAACACGGATCCAAACATCTGCGACTCTGAGACAGAAGAGCTCCTGAGTCGAATTGTTGAATTTTTTCCAGAACATCTGATTGAATCACCACATTAAACTCAAAAAGACATATTTATAGCTTTATCCGTATGAGAACATGCTCATATTGACTTTAACCCGCACTAAATGATGCAATCAGATGGTAATACCATAGTAAACCTATTCATAACCTTCTGACTGGAAAAACTAAATGCATTAACTAACAATGAGCAATACATTTGTTACAGTATATATTCATCTTTCTTAATGTTAACAGTTCAAGTTAAATAAGTCTTTAACTGAATGATAACTCTTCATTTAGTGTTCAGTAAACTGAAGCATAAAACATCTTTAAACAAGAAGTCGATCCTCACCAAGAAATGACACGTCTACCCGAACACGTCCAGAATTGAGAGATAAACCCCTCGATCGTACGCTCTAATGTTCCTCTTTCGTTCACAGCTCTGTGCATCATGACGGAGGTGGAAAAGTCCCAAACATTCAGTCCAGGAGCGTCTCCAGAGACCTCTCCGAGACCCGACGCTCTTCACGTGATATTCCTGTCATATTTACCAGCTGCTGGTGCACAAATTGTCAAATGTAATTATCCGGCCGCACACTGAACGTCTTTGTCAAACTCGCATAACAACCGGCCGCGTGTTTACAGGACATGAGATCTGCAGAGAGAGCGTCTGTGGTTATCATCACGCAGGTCATATTTCAGCACTAAGATTACGGTACATCTGTGAACTACATTAGATCACATGAACAGCTGGATTTTTATGAACTTACATAAAGAAAGATTCATAAATGTTGAGTTGAAATGAGTTGAATTTCCATGAAAACACGGTCAAGATGCATAAAAATATTAATGGTTGTGAAATTATTCTTTCATACAAAAAAAATCTGGTTCTTTCCTTTTGATTCTGCAGTGAAATATGAGCCGCTCCTGACAGTTGTTGAGAGATCCATACAGGTGGAGCGGTCGATACTCCCGTACGGACTGACACAAACAAGGACACGAGCGTGTCAGTGACCCGAAAGCTCTGCCAAAACACGCTCAATACACACAAGCGTATGCGTCATTCAGAAAATAACAGACTCATTCTCAAAAACACACAAACAACACCGAATCATGACAGTTCAAGAGTTTGAGCTGAAATCCAAACGCAAAGTTACGCTATTGTGTTGTTGACAGGTTTGGGTATCAAAAACATTCGATTTTGGACAAACCACTGTAAAACACTCCCATGATTCCTGCACCAACATGACCAAACCAGTGCTTCACACACAAACTACTTGTTTTGTTGTAATAAAACATCATTTAAAACTGAATTGTGTCGTTTCTGATTGTGAAAATAATGAGTGTTTTCAAACACTCCACCTGTCTGTCATTGGTCGAACCAAGAAGCTGTCCCACCCCCAACATCACAGCAAAAACACTGCTAGTATTCATAAAAATCAATAAATCACATTTTTCTCTAATTAACCATGATTCTCTAATTATTTTAATATCGTAATAATATTAATAATTCGTATAAATACAAATTATTTACTTCTATGATTTTTGTCAATTTCTGGGGGTGAAATAATCCGAACGAACCAGGCCTCGTGGTTCAACATGTGATTGTGGATTAAAGCGGTGGTGGATCATGATGTGACTTTTGTAACTTTAGTTAGTGTGTAATGTTGCTGTTTGATCATAAACAACATCTGCAAAGTTACAACGCTCAAAGTTCAATGCAAAGACAGATATTTTCTTTTACAGAAATTGCTTTTAGGAACTACAACAAGCTGACAATCCTCATTTTGGCTGCTTGTTGTTGTTGAGCTGTTAAAGCTCCGCCCTCTTCTGGAAAGCGGAGCTCATTTGCATTTAAAGGGACACACACAAAAACGGTGTGTTTTTGCTCACACCCAAATAGGGGCAAATTTGACAAGCTATAATAAATGATCTGTGGGGGATTTTGAGCTGAAACTTCACACACACATTCTGGAGACACCAGAGACTGATATTACATCTTGTGAAAGGGGCGTTATAGGTCCCCTTTAAATTGTTAAGCTGAACCATCATAGAGTGAAAGTTTATCATTTGCGCATGTTTCTTTGTGACAATTTAAACATTCAAGCGATTTTAAACCATTCAAGCGCAAGAAGAGGCGAGAGAGAACAGTCGGTTGTGTCTCAATTCAACAAACAGTCGAGAAAGAAATCAGATGTGTGTCAGTATATTGGATCTGTGCATTCGCTCTTAAAGTGACAGCAGCCTTTAAATATCTGCTGCTGTCTGTCATTAATGTCAATCAAACACCAAAACATCTTTAATAAAGATCAATCTATATTTAATTTATACAGTGAACACTATATAGCATTTAATGATTACATTGCTTGTAATTTGTGTATGTTTTTATTTTATTTATGACTGTTCACTTGTCTTCAATAATGTTTAATTATTAAAAGCTAGATTTTAGCTTTTAAGAAATTAATGGAAAGCAAAGTTACGTTTCAACCCTTTTTTTGTGTGTGATTTGATCCATGACTCAAAAAACTTAAAATGATCCAAACCGTGATGTCGAACCACTAATAATTGAAAGATAATAATAATTGAAACTTAAATATTTTAAATGCATTAAACAGAAAATAATTAATCACAAAATTAACTTTAATTTTGTCAGCCCTGAGATTATATATTTATCTCTATATGAAACAATAAAATAATACAAGCGAGTTCTCTCTATTTTTTACTAACTTGCTATTTAGTTATGCATATCTTGTGCAAAATCAAAGAAATAAGAAAAACAAGATTAGCAGAAAGAACTGCGACACCATAAAGCAGGTTAATTATTTTCCTATATTAGCACGATACTGAACATAAAGAAGAACGTATTCACAGAATTGCATTAAAAGCAAAACATGCTGAACAATCACAGACACTAAACATGCATTTAAACGCACAAACAAATCTACATTTTTAATTTATAAAAAGAGAGAGTAAACTAACTCACATCAAGTTTTCCAGTTTTTCCAACCAGACGCCCGTCTGAACTAGACTGCATTCAAGAGCTGTTTACTACAGAGACTGACCAGCGGCTACTGATTAACCTCAACACAAACACATGTGCAAGAACACACACACACACACACACACACACACACAGTGTTTTGGTGGCTGTTGTGTGAGATCTGTCAGCGCCTTCAAATATTAACAGCCCTAAAAACAGCCAGTATTCAGCATAAAAACACAGAATCAGCTGATCGGAGCTCGACTCACTCCTCACAGCCAGAGACACTAGTGACGATCGTCTTACCTGTGCGCACTATGAAGGGAGCGTATGCAGACGAGTGTCACGAGTGTTTATCTGCAGAGTCACAGACACATGATGCGGCCCACCGTCTCGAGTGTGTTCTCAAACAGGCAAGAGATCATATGACACGGACACGCATCTATATCCCAGCATGCCTCTGCACCAGGGTCAAACGACTAAAAGACTCAACTTTTCCCAGACTATCCAAATGAAAACACTTTAGAGTGATGATCACATCTTACAACTTTCATTTAAAGCCTAAGAAAGTTTCAAACACAGACTCATCTGCCATTGGTTAAACAAAAGTGTATCCCCGCCCCCAAATCAGTTAATGATGTCACATCTCAATCTGCCAATCAAACAAAAGAGTGTTGATGCTGCAAGTTATGATAAGAAATGTCTGCTAACACTTTACAATAAATAAATGTGTGTGTGAGAGTGTGTGTGTGTTCCTCACTCTATAGATCTCCTCCAGCAGTAGTTTGGCACAGTTTCTGCCCAGATCCTCCGGCAGCACCGGATCTCCCTGACCCTGCGGCGGCGACATGACCTCTGCTCCGAGAAACGTGCCGTTCACCGTCTCGGCCACCAGCGTCAGGCCAAACCCTGGAGACCTTCAGAGGAAACAGATCACATCAGGATAACGGGAGAAGCTGAGGCCGTTCAGCTGGCATCGAGATGTGCTTTCGTCAATCGGATCCCGATGCATTCGAACGAAAGAAAAAGAAAGCGGTGATGCAATTGAGTTTCAAGCAATGAACATACTTCCCAGAGTTCAGTCCCTTCATGTGGTCTGTGTAGATGTAAATATCTGGGATGAATTTGTTTAGGATGCTCCGGGCGGCGTCCACGATTCTGTTGGCCATCTGAGGAGACACTCGCACGGAGAATCTGACACGCCGATTAAGGATCAACACTAAACAAACATGCGTCACTGCTCTGATTCCTGATGAGAACGGATGATGGCGTGATCATCCGTCTCAATGGAAGGATACGCCGTTCCTCGGATCCTCTTGATTTTTCCCGGATCTGTGAGCAGCACGGGTTTCATGGAGCGGCGGACGGGACAGGTGAAGTGCACCTCACCTCCTCCTCCAGGAGCCATGCCGCGCTTCACCACCTACAAACACAGGAAGAACTCACGTTTGATCACATGCTTTTTATCTGCTTCATCAAATCATGATCCATTGGGAACAGATCCCAAACAGAGGTGGCCAGAGTTAAAAAGGGTTTTGTTTGGACACACCTTTATTTCCAGACTGTCTCCATCAATCCCAAACGTCTTCATCAGAGGAATGGCAGTGATCTTCAGAAGATCCACCTGAAGGACAGAGAACATGCTGTTATTACAGTATCAGAGGTCAGAGGTCAGCTGGTATCGGCATTTTCCAGTGACGATAATTAAGAAAATCTGGCTGATGGATTAGTGCTGAATTAAAAAAAAAAAAAAAAAAAAACATTATTTATATATATATATATATATATATATATATATATATATATATATATATATATATATATATATATTTTTTTTTTTTTTTTTTTTTAAATAAAGCAAAATAAATAAAAAATATATAAAATAATATAAAAATAAAAAGCTTAAATCACACTTTTTTTTTTACTCTTTTGAAATATATAAAAGTGTCATTTTTAATTGTAATTTGATGAACTTTACAGCACTTTTATCCACACACGATTGCCCTCGCTGGTGTTTCTCGTGCGCAGAACGACTTCAGGAGTTTGTTTAGCGAGTGTGGAACTATAAACTACAAACACACACTGGCACAGGATCTCTGCTGGACTTTGTCTGATGAAGCAAGCGATCGAAGCTTTTTCACATGAACAGGGCTGATGTTAACAGACAAACAAATTAAATAAATAAACTGCACAAAGAAAAAGATGCAGAAGGAATAATAAAAATCATTTTTAAAACTGTAAAGACAAAAAACTGGAATCTGAAACAGAGAGGGACATGAAAGTTTTATTAACTTTTTTGTTTTGTAGATATTTCACACCAAACAGTTTCTGGTCTCCATTGACTTCCATAGTATTTTTTTTAGTATTTTATTTCATACTATGGCAGTCAATGGAGTCCACTGATTGGTTACAACATTCTGCAAAATATCTTCTTTTGTGTTCAGCAGATATATGAAGATACGCTATAACTCCATTTTGATTAATTTGAGGAAAAATGTGTTTTCTTTACCAAATGAAAACCACTATTTTCTGTTTCAAACTTTCACATAGCATCTTTTGGCTATAAAAACATTAAAAATTCAAATCTAGATTTTGATTTTCAAAGGTTTATTATAAAAACTGATTATTTTTCCCCAAAATGCAATAAATCGTTTTTTTTTTCTCTTCAAAATGCAATTAATCCATTAACATAAAAGTTATTTTTCATATTGAAAATACACAACAAAGTAAGTTGATCCACATATATAACAGCCTCTGAACTTTGTCAATACTAGATTCAGGCATTACAATTTTGAAAAATTTAGAAAAATATGTCTTTTAAGAAAAATATAAAAAATGTGATATTTCAGATTGAGTGAATGATTCAATGACTCACTCATAAAGACTTCACTTGTTTCATTACTTTTTGAACGAATCTCTTGATTTAATGATTCAATATCAAATAGACTTTTAACAGTCACTTGTCTCCACCTACTGGTGTAACAAAGTAACTGACACAATCTTTATTTGAAGTGTCATTGTTATTTTCAAAAGGTGAATCACTCTATTTTGATCACTACTGCAGACATCAGTGTTTATATCTGAAATATGAACTTTTTCCCCAGTACTTCTGTGATCATCTGAATGATTGTAAGGCAGAAATAACGATACTGTGTGGTTAAAAAAACCTGTCAAAGCTTTAATAGAGCCGAATCGCTGTCATTCAGGACTAAAGATTGCGTAGGAGTTTGAATCGATTAATCGAGCAGCTTTAAATAATAATAAATCTTCATTTGGGAAAACAAATAATAATATAACAAGAGTGATATACTTCTGTATTAATTCACGTTTATGCGTTATAACGTTTTTACAAATTCAAAAAGCAATGAGTGAAAATGAAATCTAAATCTGTAAGGTCAAAAAGTGGATTTACAACATTTTAATGATATTTAAGGTTTCATTCTTATTTCTTACATTATGAATAAAGACTTTTTAAGCATTCTGAACTGCCATCGGCCCCATACAGACACTCACCGACGGGTCCGTGGGGTCATTGGTGACGCCC
This sequence comes from Chanodichthys erythropterus, assembly GCF_024489055.1. NCBI lineage: Eukaryota > Metazoa > Chordata > Actinopteri > Cypriniformes > Xenocyprididae > Chanodichthys > Chanodichthys erythropterus. Next base: position 53,570,458 of record NC_090233.1, read on the forward strand.
TTCAGCACGGCTCTCAGCGGGGTCTTCATGAACGGGGCCAACATCAGCAGAGCCTCCAGATAATACCCCACAGAGCGCTGGACGTGACACTCGTGCTCCACGGATCCGCCGTACAGCAGCCCCGGCTGATAGAACAACACCGTTCCTGCCAGAACACGGAGTTAGAGAACTATTCCTCATTTAAATGATTCATGCGCAGAATAAAGGGGCGGGGCCTGATGGAGTTAGTTAGGGGCGGGACATTTCCCAAACACCAATCACAACACACTGCTCCAGCCGACCAATCAGAGCACATTATGCTCTTCAGAAGGAGGGGCTTCATAGAGACAGGAAGTAAACAGAGTGTTACTGACAGACTGGGAAGAGAGGAGCTGCAACAATGGAGAATAATCAACATTTACTCACCGGTTTGGTTGATTTCGATTCTCGTGCCGTTGGTCACCTTGTCGAGGAGCCGGATGAAGCTCGCTTCAAATTCTGACCCACAGAAACACATTTGTGTTTGATTTAAAAACAATAAAACACTATAAATCTGATGGGAAAAGTCATATTTCATGTGCTGCTGATGATGTAAACAAACATTAACCTGCTTATGTGTGTCTTTACAACATTAAAATATCATTGTTTTTACACTGATGATGAGTTGTAGTGGATGGTGAGGTAAAAGGACACAAATTATGTGAATATTAACTACTCAAGAGTCAAATAATAGGAAAAAAATCATATCAATTACAATAAATGTACAATATAGGAAATAATAATGCACTGAATCAACAAAAACTAAATTTTTCACACAAAAATTCATTTATAATAATAATAAAAAATACTTAAGACCATAAAAGAAGAAGATTAATCTAAAATAAATGACATTAATTAATCATAAAAGAAATGAAAAAAAAAACACAAATCAGCGTTAGAGAGAATCATAATTTGAGTTTGACGTCTTAGAAGTACAATATGATAATAGATAATGATAAGACGATTCATCAAACACATTTACAGAGGATTTGATGATGAAGAAGACTGATGTTATTGTACTACGTCACATGTCATGTCTGAAGGGCTGACGGGATTTGACGCACCTCGCAGGCCGGGATTGTCATCTTTGGATCTGATGTTCCGTATCTTCACTCGTTTTCCGCTCAGTGTGGATAAAACGAGCCTCTGTCTGAAGCAGCTGCAGCCCTCGAACTCCATCATGTTACACACGTGTTTCTGCAGCACAGCCTGGACTCAACACGGACGACAGCCCGCGAGGGACAAGCGACAAAACGCGAAGGCGAAAATATAACGCTACACGTGATGACCACAAGAGGGCGCCAAAGCCCAACCTCAACGCAAGAGCGGCGCGAATAGGTTGTTTACTACTGTAAATCATTAATTAAAATCTCGTTCAGGCCGTATGTTATGTGTTTTGTTTTTTATCAAAGATTTCTGTATATTTAAAATGTATATATTTTAATGTAGTACTTTAGTGTACTGAATAAAAGCAGAGATTTTTTTTCCATTGTTTTTTTTATTTTATTAATGCTTGAAAGAAAAGGGAAAAAAAGGAAAGAAAAAAAACAAATAAAAGCAGAGATATGAGGTCTATGCCATTGGAAAAAGCGCAACTGCTAAGTTAAAATAGATTAAAATCAACCAAAACAGGAAAAAAGTCAAGAAAGTGATTAAGAATGAGATGAAGCACATTTTAGTTTAATTTTTCCCTAATTGTTTGAAGATGTAGTTTTTCTTTAGTCACAACAAGTAGCAATACTCAGCAATTTATTCTTGATAAAATATTGTAAAGCTTGAAAAATGTATGTTAAACAACATATTAATTTCCATGACTTTTGATAAATAATATTAAAGCATTTTATTTAAAGGTGAAATTGATGAAAAAAAGATGAAAAAAGGGTAAAAATACAAGACAAACAATATAAGAAACAACATTAATTCAGCATTAACAAAATATAATGCAAGGATTACAATTAAAAAGACAAGTTTTAAGTTTTCCAGGTATAGAAATCACTCTCTCTCATATTTTTTTTTAAAAGTAAAAACGAGTTAATCAAAATAAGATATTAGCTTACAGCTTGAATTATAGCCGTTTTATCTGATTTTAAATCATTTTAAGTCATGAACCGCTAAAGAAAACAGTCAAACACATGCAAATAATTTTTTTATTGCAAATTATACATTTGCATCATTCAAGACAACATGAGAAACAAACACACTGAACATTTGACTGATGATCGAACAAATGATGAACCACAAGAAATCTAAAAGCTGAACTTCTGACTCGATCCACTGATGATTTAATTCACAACATCAACATGTCAGTCACGTCAAGAAGAGATTATGATCTGATAACAGAGAAACACACTGAACCAACAGGAGAATCATTTCGAACGAATCACGAGACCATCAGCTTTTCATATTTTCCTTTACATAAAGCAGACATTTCAACACTGCTAAAGTGAACATGTGCAAAGCCATCATAGATGACAAAGAACATTTGCACGGCAATTAAAAGAAAAGCGCGTCGAACTGTGATCAGTGAGCGAATGCATTTGGTGAAGATTTTAAAAACACAAGATTCATAAAACATTTCTGAGGCACAAATCTTGTTCCTCCTTTCATACAGCCAGAACAAAACATAAAACTATTTAATTTCTACTTTAGTCCATTAAGTTCTATAACAAAATAAACATGATACACTGCAAAAAAAAATCATGTTCTTCCTCCTCAAATATCTAAACATTCTTAAATCAAGATACATTTACTTTAGATATTTGTGCTGGAAAACGAGACAGAAACACTGAGGAAGAACATGATTTTTCTGCAGTGTGATTATGCATCTGCTTTGAAGTGAAGTCGATCTGGATCCTTCAGTTCAGATTCGCTCCCAGAGCTGCAGCAACTGACTTCCTGCCTGAGGCTCCAACTCCTGTTCAAAACACACAAATCACACCATCATCACGACCATCAGAGTCTGAGAGAGCTCATCGTTAAAAGATCACAATCTCGACTGAAACACCCTTGTGATCTTATTCCCAAATGACAGTGATTCGGCTAGAGAGAGTCGTTGTCATGTATAGATATGAAACGGCTTCTTTTCAACCACACAGTTTCATTATTTCTGTCTTACAATCATTCAGATGATCACAGAAGTACTGGGAAAAAAGTTATAGTCAGGATATAATCACTGATGTCTACTTTAGTGATCAAAATTGAAGCAACTTGATGCTTGGAATAAAGATTGTATCAATTACATCATTTGCCCAGTAGGTGGCGACAAGTGACTTAAAAATGCATTTCACATCGAATCGTTCATTAAAAAGATTCATTCAAAAACGCTAAATTCTCCAGTAATGAAACAAGTGAAGTCTTTATGAGTGAGTCATTGAATCATTCGCTCAACCCGATCAGTTTCTCCAGAATCGTGCAGCTCAGAGGAGTACCAGAAAAGTAAAAGTAGAGAATCCTTGCAGTGAAAATGTCTCCATTACAATGTAGTGAGCAACTGGAGTATTGGAGTAAAGAGTAGAGTGTGTAAGAGTAAAGTAGAGAGTAAAAGTTGCTAATATCTTTGATACTCAGCATTTCCAGCGCTGACGACTGTGACACACACCTGTCCGTCTCGGCTGATCTGGACTCTCTTGTTGTCGTTCCAGGGGTTCAGCAGCTGCTGCGTGAGCTGGAAGGGCAGATTCTCTTTACGGACCCATTCGACACCGAACACACCGCCCAGACCGACCGAACCCCAGTCCAGACACCTCTCGCCGCTGATCGCTGACGTCATGCGTGCGTAACCCTGACACACACACACACACACACTTAATATTCAGCAATATGACTGACACTATCAGAGAAGAAACAGTCTTGAACTGAAGAATGACACTGTTAGATCATTTCCATGAAGGAGCAGCGGTGGATGTTTGTCTTCACTCCACACACCTGGAAGTGTCCGGATCCCTGAACGGAGAAGATGAGGAAGACGGCGCTGCTCTCGTGAAAAGCTCGGGTGAGTTTGTGCTCGTTGTTGGGCGTCGTGGACCAGATTCCCCTCTGCTGAGACAGCTCGATGTTCCTCACGTTGCTGCTCTTCATGATGAAGTATCGCACACAGGAGCGCAGCGGCCGCGGGGACGGAGACGTGCAGCTCTGGATCACAAACACATGTTCAATTCACTCCAGGATAGAGGACAGTCCCATTAACCACACTGATCTAACTCAATCCCTCTAGCGCCATCAACTGTCCAAAGTTTCACTAATATTTATGCTAATAACTTTTGAACTCTAAGGGCTAGACAAAAAATACTTTATATAAACAAATAATAATAATTCCTTCTCTCAAGACGATTCGATAGTTTTCATCATGAGAATTGTTCCGCCATTTTGAATTTTGTGAAAAACCTACTTTTTCAAACTCCTCATAAGCCAATCATCTTCAGACGATGCCAACAAAAAATTACGGAATACAAGTCAATTTGTCAAACCATTTTTTAATAACTCACGAACTAATTTTTCGTAGCGCTTGTGAAAATAGATGTATCTCCGCAATGCATGTACCAAACTTGGTACATGTCATCACAAGCATGACCTGAGACTACATGCTGCGTTTTGGTACAGCGGCACCTACCGGTCCGGAGATTCCAAAAATAGCTGTTTTCAAATTATATCCAATCTTCCATATCGGCCATTTTGTATTTTGTAGTAAAATGCTGTGTTTTACTAAACGAAACACATTATGAAACTCGGTGTGGGTCATCAGCATGATGCCCTGAAGGAGTCTGAGAAGTTTATGAACCGGCGCTACCTAGTTTTGTTTTCTTCCAGCTGCACTCCATTTTACCGGCAGCTCTCTTAAGAGCAGAGTGTGCTCGTTGTACCACAGCGTTGGATTAGTTTCCTTAATGTTCTTTAAGCAACTGTGTCACGCTTACGTATGGGACCATCTGAGGACACACAAAAAAAAGCAGTGGGACTGCTTTGATTGAACAAAACATGAAATTGGCTCTAACTATACAGTACTGTTGGTCTGACTGACTTCAAAACTGACATGCAACGTCTTTGTCTCAGTTGCTATCATAGTCCATTATGAGATTGTTGGTCTACTGCTAGCTTCCTTGTTTGCTTCTGGTGTGCTTGGCCCCTTAATTGCTGCTTGCAGCTATATTTTCAACCTGACATCCATGTCAAATTATGCTGTTAATTACCACAGACAATCATTTATGATCAGCGGTTCACAAACTTTTTGACTCAAAGAGCATCCATTGTCCAACACAATATTCAAAAACAGGGAATTACTGCTGTAATTATGACCAAGCTGCTTGTTTTCAGTCTTTTCGGTAACACTTTCGGTAAGCAATTACCACGAATTAAAAATAAATAAATAAATAAATATATATATATATATATTATATATATATATTATATATATATATTATATATATATATATATATATATATATATATATATATATATATATATATATATATATATATATATATATATACAGCTATGGAAAAAATTAAGAGACCACTTAACATTGATTTCTGAACTTGGAGTGGTCTCTTCATTTTTTCCATAGCTGTAATATATATATATATATATATATATATATATATATATATATAAAGGAAAGACAGCCCAGGTGAATCCAGTTAAATAAATAATAGATATATAATAGACATCATCATACTTACACAGTTGATTTAATGTTTAAATATGCAAATGAAGTACCATCTAATTAAATATGCACTAATTTGCATATATTTCAAGAATAGAAAACTGAACATGAGATAATTCTTGTTTGATTTTGTTGACATATTAAAGGTGTCAGAGGAGATTTTGAATTTCTGTTTTTATCACTCCATACATCAGAAAATACTGTGAAAAACAAGAAAATTAATACATTTTCATCATGTTTTTAGAAGTAAAATGTTCTGTGTAAATCAGGTGAATGATAAATGAACAAACCTTCAGAATATAGATATGAATAAACTGTAAAGTTTGGTGTGTGTGAAGCTGCTGAAGTGGAGATTTCTGAATTTAAATCCACAGACGCAAGTAGATGAAGTGTAATAAAATAAACACTCAAATGTGTGTATGAATGTTTTCTTTCCACTCGTCTGAATAGCCTAAAACTGACCAGTGCATGAAAAAACAAGGGCCAAAACGAGTCCTAAACCCTGGAGCGTCACATACTTTTCCAGAGGAGGGGGACGAGGGGCCGTCAGCGCTCTTGAAGGGGACGAGCTCGTCTCCCAGCTGCTTTGAGTGAAGCGCTCTGTGATTCTTCATTTGAGACGCCAGCCGAGGTCTGCAGGAAACACACACACACACATCAGATAAAGACACCAGCGCTGTCTGCGTCCAGATGAGGGCGCTAACACACACCTGTCCGGGCTGGGCGGCTCCTCCGGGTCCCTGCGGCCGGCGCTCTTGCAGGAGGCCGTCTGCAGGGCTTCGTCAGAGTTCATGGGTCGAGGTCTCTGGCCGATGCCGGTGGGCTGCTGGAGGCCTGTGACCTGCTCCTCGGCCGACAGCACCGACACCAGCGTACGGATGGTGGCCTCGTCCAGCTGAGAGCAGGCTTTAGACGGAGAGCGAATCCGCCGCAGGAACAAGCTCTGCCAGCGCTGCCTGAGGCCGAACACCAGCTCCGCCATCTGCAGCGAGGAAACATGTGATGAGTTATACAGTAAAACAGAGAGAGGTGCATCTGATCGTATTCATTTTTTTATTCATTTATTTTAATTATATTATTTTTTATGTTTAATAATTCCAAAAAGTATGAAAGTATGAAATTGAATAATTAAAAACTGACAAGGAGATATAATTATAATTATAGACAGAAAGTCATAATGTAAATATAGATTTTATTTGGTTTATTTTGTTGTATATTGTTGTTATTCATTATTTTTTTTTCTTTTTATTTATATTATTAAAAAATTGTATGTATTATTTTTATAGTAAAATACTCAATCCAAAAAGGATTTTGACATTAAATAATTGAAAACGGACACAGAGATAGTATAATTATGTAAATATAGATTTTATTTTGTATATTTTTATTGTTAGTCGCTATTAATTTGATTTATTTTATTTTCTATTTTTTTTTATAATATTTTAATATTCTTTTAAATTATTTTTTTGTAAAATAATCACTCCAAAAAGTATTTTGAAATTGAATAATTGAAAACTGACACAGAGATATTATACTTATAGACAGAAATTCATAATGTAAAATATAGTTTTTTAGTATTTAGTTTAATAGTTTTATTGTTATTAATTTATTTTTTATTTTAGTTATATTATTTTATATTTTTATGATTTTAATATATTGTTATTATTATTGTAAAATAATCATTTAAAAATATTTTGAAACTGAATAATTGAAAAATTAGATAGTATAATATTAGAAATTCATAATGAAAAATACAGATTTTATATGGTTTATTTTATTGTATATTGTTATTAATTAATTAATTTTCATTTCATTTATATTATTTTATAAAAAATGTTAATGTATTATTTTTATAGTAAAGTAATCTTTCCAAAAAGGATTCTGACATTAAATAATTGACAACTGACACAGAGATAGTATAATTATATAAATATAGATTTTATTTGGTATATTTTTATTGTAAATTGTTATTAATTTTATTTATATTATTATATATTTGTTATAATATTTTATGTTTTTATTTTTTGTAAAATAATCATTCCAAAAAGTATTTTGAAATTGAATAATTGAAAACTGACAGAGATATTATAGACAGAAATTCATAATGTAAAATATAGATTTTATTTGTTTTTTGGTTAAGATTTATTATATATTGTTGTTAATTATTTTTTATTTTAGTTATATTATTTTATATTTTTATGATATTTTAATATATTCTTCTTATTATTGTAAAATAATCATTTAAAAAGTATTTTGAAACTAAATAATTGAAAAATGAGATAGTATAATGATAGACAGAAATTAATATTGAAAAATATAGATTTTATTTGCTTTATTTTATATTGTTATTGTTGTTTTATTTTATTCTTATTATCTAATACTTTTAAATTTTTAATATTTATAATTTTATTATTAATTACTGCCAACTAATTTTTTACAGTGCAATATTATATGCCATTAAAAAGACTGCTAATTAAATAAGAATAACGTATTTTCTAACTCTCGTTTAGAACAAAAACTGACTAAAATTTATAATCACAAAAAATGACTAAATAAAAATGTTAGCACTAAGAAATAGTATGTAAATGTATATTAATAATATCTCGTTACAACACTGAAACTCTCAGGCGTGTGTCTGAGACACTGTGACACTGATTACACAAAATAATGAATACACCGAGATCTAAACTCAGAGAATCATGAGCATCATCTCAGCGCTGTCAGCTGCATGTGTGTCATTTCATCAGAGACTGAATGATGCTGATTGAGCAGAACGAACGGCACCTCTCGGTCCAGTCTGAAGTTGAGCCACTCGTCGATGCTGATCTGAGCCAGACGAGCGCTGGAGCGATCCTCCATCTCGCTGTCACTGCTCTCGTTCGCTCCGTCAGCGGCTGAAATGTGTACAGAATGACCTCAGTTTGAACTACAAACACACCGTTTTAGGTTTAGGTTTGCTGTCGATCAGTTCTGGTCACCTGCTCTGTGTTCCTGCAGGGCGGAGCTCGGGAGTTTAGCACATCCTCCGAATATGGCCACGGTCAGGGGCGTGACCGCAGAGCAGCATCTGATGCTGGCGATCCTGTGAGCGCGCGTCATCTCATCGTAAATCAGCCAATCGGTGGGCAGGGACTCCACTGCTGCTGTCTGACCATTGGCTGGAGGGATCTGCGTACAGAGAAGAACTATTATGAATCTATCTGAAGAATATAGGGCTGGTTCTGATTGGCTCCTCTAACGCTCACGGACCTTCTTGTACGGTGGCTGGCTCAGGACGGACGTCGGGTGGAGCCGAACCTTCTTCTCTTTGGAGCCCATGAGGGTCAGGCTGTCCCGCTCCACATGGATCAGGTTGGGATACATGCCGGCGACCAGCGCAGCCTTGACCACGGCCCAGTTCTCCGAGTTCTGATTGACATCCCGGATGTCGCCGCCGCCCCTCGCTCGCACGAAACCTGACGAGACAAACTGTCGTGAACCACCTGCAGCAGTTTTGTTTGGGTTCACGGCGCAGAACTCTTACCTGTCGCTCGAAGCTGTCCCAAAAGCTGCGTCCGCATCCCCACGATGATCTCCATGGTGGCCTGAGAGAGGAAGTTCTTCTCGCAGAAAGCTCTTTCCCAGCCGTCACTGCGAGCTTTCTGCCACGCCTGCAGAGATCAACAAAAACAAGAACAGAAGTCAAGTTCTCAACTACTGTTGCCCAAAAGAAATGCCTGCTTTTACAAGAACTAATTCAAAACAAAAACTATAACAGTATATAAATGATTCTAAAATAATAAACTATATAGAGATATGAAAACCCCAAAACTAATAAAAATGACAAAAACACAACAAAACTGCTAAAACTTTAAAATTCAAATGGAAAATATAAAAAATAATTAAAGCTGCAAGCAGCATTTATCGGGGTTCAAGCATTTAAGGCCTTCAAGCACATAAAAAGGTATTATATTTTATTCAGCACGCATGTAAACACTTAGATCATATAAAACCCCATTTACAGCCAACAGAGGCAATTCAGTAACGAAAAACATGGTTTTTAAAGGTTTTTTGACATTTATAGCGCCACTTATTGCTCGATCTCCACCACTTTTTTTGGGAGTCCTCAGGGTGTGTCCATACATATGTGTGTTACTTTTGGTGAAAATATGTCATTTCGTTTTGAAGTTATAGACACTTATATATACAAAATCATAAAAAATGACCCATGAAAGACTTTAATTGGATTTTTTTGCCACTTCCTATCAAAATTTTGACATTTGGGCTTTACCATATAATAAACCAGCTTAGGTTCTGTGTTTCTCACGCTGGTTTTGTCTTAATCGGACTGATGTTTCAAAGATATTCGCAAAAGTTTTTTAAGCGCTAAATCACAACGTTGCACAAACCATAAGCTGAAAACTGGCATGTCTGGTATCGTTGGACTCGGAAAGGTTTCGGGAGTCTAAAGACGTGACTCCCGTGAAAATAAGTCAACCATACCCACAGTTAGACACATTTTCAGCCATTAAACCATTAAAATATCTGTTTTTTAAAGCTTTTTAACAGTTATAGCGCCACCTACGGTTACACCTAAGTTTTCGTTTAGGATTTATAGGCTTTTGAGTATATTTTGCCACGCCCATTTTCTAAATGACACTGTTATAGCGACCCAAAGTGTAAAGTTCAACTTTTTTTTTGATAATTATTTATCTAGAGAATCCAGAGAATTGTGCTGCACTGGTTTTGTTCAGATCAGGCGAAAAACCTAGGACTAGTTTGCAAAAGAAGGTTTTTTACATATTCGCGAATATTTAATGAACGATTTGATTGACAGCATTAGTTATTGAGGCAAAGTTGTTCAGCATAAGGAGATCTATCAAATGATATGCATATTGAGTGGATTTGTAAAACAGATTCATAATACTCGTTACCGCCAACTAGTGGCCGATTTCTTCCAAAATTCTTACAGACCTCTAGGACCATGAGTCAATCATGCCCATCGAGTTTCGTTCCGATCGGCCTCCGTTAACCTTGTCTAATAGGTGCTAAAACTTCATTGGCCGATGGCGGCCATGTTTTTTTGAGATACGCCAGTGTCCTCATAAACTATCATGACCCCTGGACTAAGACACTGCATGCCACATTTCAAGTCAATCGGACTAACGGTTGCATAGTTACAGCCGTTTTTGAGGGTTTTCTTCATGTTATAGCGCCACCAAGTGTCCAACCACATACTGTGACCATAGTAAGACTCCAGAGAACATTTCTGCACTGGTTTGGTTTCGATCGGGCGAAAAACCTAGGACTAGTTCGCAAAAGTAGGTTGGCGAAAATTCAAAATGGCGGAAAATTTTTCTACGACAAACGGTCTATGAGCGATTTTGAACTTTTGATTGCTGTAGCGCCACCTATTGGCCGACTGGAGTCATACTCTGTCAGCCGATCATCTGGACAAGTTTCAAGTCTCTAGGCCTTTCGGTTTGGTCTGCACGATTCGTTTTACGGCGGAAGAAAAATAATAAAAATCCTTACAATTACAAGAGAGTTTCAGCACTACGTGCTTCAACCCCTAAAAACTGTTCAGTATTTCACTGACGCTCGGTCACGGCTGAGAGCAGAGAGCAGCCATTGAAAGTGTTTTGCTCACTGACAGTAGATATTACAGTAAACACCTGAAAGGCCCGGAGCAAAGCCATGTGATCGCTGAAGGTGTTGGCCGTGAAGCGTTTCCGGCACAGCATGGCCACGCGCTTCTGAGCGGCCTGAGCGGGCAGCACGAACGGGTCTCTGTGGGCCAGCGTGCAGGCGATGGTGAGGATGGGGTCCAAACACTTCAGCACCACCGCACACAGAACCATCTTCCCTAAATGCGGCTCCACGGGCAGGTCGGCCAGGTGATAGCCCAGCTCCGTCAGGTTCTCCCAGGGGTCCATGGCGTCGATGGTCTGCCACATGAAAGACTGATTACTAAAATACTTTTATTTCATGATTTCAGTATAGAGTTCATGATGCAGAATGTTGGTAATGATTTGCAATCCAAATTAATCAGATTTCATATTGTTATATTCACATGTTCATTTACATGTGCATTACGTCTATTCCAAATAAATGTTCAGTGACACATCTAAATAATGACCTTCAGCATCTGTACAGCGTGTTTAATGGTGTGCAGGTGTGGCGGCTCGGGTGCTTTAGACAGGAACTCAGCGATCGGGCAGGTGATGGGTGCCAGAAGTTTAGTGTGCAGACACAGCTCCTGAGAAACACACACACACACACACACACACACACACACACACACACACACACACACACACACACACACACACACACACACACACACACACACACACACATTTACAAAATAATAACACAAAAATGTTTAGCATACTATTTAAAGTGACCTGTTATGCTTTTCTAAAGGTTCGTAATGTTGTTTTAAAGGTCTCCACACGAACTCAAGGTCAAAAACACTTTAATTTTCTCATATTAAGACATATATAAGTGACCCTGGACCACAAAACCAGTCATAAAAGTCACACGGGTATATTTGTAACAATAGCCAACTATCCACTGTATGGGTCAAAATGGGCGATTTTTCTTTTATGCCAAAAATCATTAGGATATTAAGTAAAGATTATGTTCCATGAAGATATTTGGTAAATTTCCTACCGTAAATATTAGGGCTGGGTATTGACAATTTGCACGATTCGAGGAAAGAAATCTCTCAACTAATGCTGTAAACTACAGATGAGAGTCAGCTGGTACTACAATAATAATACTGAAGGTTAAATTAACTTATTTATATACAAACACTTAAATTACACTCAACTTCAAGTTTTTATTATAAATAAAGTTTAGAATTACATAATCATATTTCTACTCCAATTCGTTTTTTTTTTTTTAAATATAAACATTTAAATCGCGGCTCTCATAACTGATTTATTCAAACATGCATTAAATGTTGAAGAACATTAAAAATTGTAATGAATATGTAACGGTGCATCGCTATATTTATCTTTCTAGAGCACTTTTCTAGCTGACTAATGAGTTTATGGTCACTGAATATGTTTTTCTGAGGTAAATGTGACGTCACGTGACATTGAAGCTGTTTTATTGACGTCTTTCCGAGGTTGAAGCACTGATTGAGCGATTACACGAGACATGATACGGATTTCAGTAAGTTGTACTGTATATTTTAACATACCTTCAGATGTTCATGGATGTTTATTTCGCTGTTTAATCTGAGACTTTGCTTCATATCAAAAGTAACAAAGATTATTGCGATTTATTGGATGGGAGGAGCTACATATTCTGCTCATTCATCAACTGAAAACAGACGAGACTAATCGATTCCTGGGATTTAGGAATCGATATCGGTTCGTAAAAATGAGAATCAATTAAAATCGAAATTTTACCCAGCCCTAGTAAATATATCAAAAATTTATTTTTGGACAACTTTAAAGGTGATTTACTCAATATTTTAATTTTTTTGCATCCTCAGATTCCAGATTTTAAAATAATTGTATCTCAGCCAAATATTGTCCAATCCTGACAAACCAAGCTTATTTATTCAGCATTCAAAACTGACCCTGACTAGTTTTGATGTGTGTGTGTGTGTGTGTGTGTGTGTACCTGTAGAGGCATGCGCAGCAGCTGTGGAATCTGATGTTCCAGCATGTTGTTGAACCTCAGACGGCTGAAGAGATGGAAACAGATCCCAGGTCTGCAGCGGCCCGCTCTAAACAACAAACCCACGTCTCCATCAGTTCTGCAATCAGACACTTGTCACGTTCAGGACTCTAGATGGACGGTGACGTACCTGCCCTTCCTCTGCAGAGCGCTGGCCTTCGATATCCACACCATCTTCAGCATCGTCACGTTATTCAGAGCGTCGTACGCTTTCTGCAGCACAACCGTAACAGTTTCATTCTAGAGCACGAGTTTAAGTTACTGTGCATTGATAAAAGTTGGCAGCTGCTGCACTTCAGTCCAGTGATAGAGAACAGATTTCTGAGCAGAAGACTTTACATCATATGCAGTTTTTAACGTTAATGTGTCACTAATAATAAATGTCAAAATAGACTGTACAATATTATTATTGTTATTATTAGCATTATTACATGTAATTATATGTAATGAACATGTCACTGATATTAGCTGGAGAAAAAAACCCAAACCTCTTTAACTTTGCCGGAGTCGATGACGAACACAACATCGTTGACCGTGATGCTGGTCTCTGCGATGTTGGTGGAGAGGATCTGCAGAGTGAGATGAGGCTGTTTGAGATGTTTTCATCTACAGGAGTCTGTGTGAAGCTTATAGAAGTAAGAGGAAGAGATACGCACGATCTTGCGAACACCTTTAGGAGTGTTCTTCAAAACCTTCTTCTGGTCTGACGTCTGCATACTGGAGTGAAGTATGAAGACCTGAAACCTGACGACGCACAGTTCCTCAGACAATCAGTACATTTCAAATACTTAAAAATAACAAGCTGTTTTAACCCTGGTCACACTGACAAGTATGGAAGCTCGTTTCTGCCATGGAATAAAAAAAAAGAAAAAAAGGTGTTTGTAACTTTTTTATCTTGTAATTCAGACATTTTTCTTAGAATTGCAAGTTTATATCATAACTCAGAGTTTATATCCGACTATACATCCCACAATTCTGACTTCATATCTCACAATTCCGAGTTTATATCTCACAATTTCGAGTTTACACCTCACAATTCCAAGTTCATATCTTGCAATTCCAAGTCCACATCTAACAATTCCGAGTTTATATCCCACAATTCTGACTTTATTCCACGCAATTTCGAGTTTACACCTTGCAATTCCGAGTTTATATCTTGCATCTCCGAGTTTATATCTCGAAATTCTGACTTTATATCTTGGAATTTTGAGTTTATATCTCGCAATTCCGAGTTTATTTTCCACAATGCTGACTATTTCTTAAAATGTCGCAATTCTGAGTTTATTTCTTGCAATTCCGAGTTTATATCCCACAATTCTGACTTTATTCCACGCAATTTCGAGTTTACACCTTGCAATTCCGAGTTTATATCTTGCATCTCCGAGTTTATATCTCGAAATTCTGACTTTATATCTTGGAATTTTGAGTTTATATCTCGCAATTCCGAGTTTATTTTCCACAATGCTGACTATTTCTTAAAATGTCACAATTCTGAGTTTATTTCTTGCAATTCCGAGTTTATATCTCACAATTCTGACTTTATTTCACACAATTCTGAGTTTACATCTTGCAATTCCGAGTTTATATCTCGCAATTATGACTTTATATCTTGGAATTTTGAGTTTATATCTCGCAATTCCGAGTTTATTTTCCACAATGCTGACTATTTCTTAAAATGTCACAATTCTGAGTTTATTTCCTGCAATTCCGAGTTTATATCGCGCATTTCCAAGTTAATTTCCCACAATTCTGACTTTATTTCATGAAATTTCGAGTTTACATCTTGCAATTCCGAATTTATATCTTGCATTTCCAAGTTTATTTCCCGCAATTCTAACTTTATTTCACCCAATTTCGAGTTTACATCTCGCAATTTCGAGTTTATATCTCGCAATTTCGAGTTTATATCTCGCAATTTCGAGTTTACATCTCGCAATTTCGAGTTTACATCTCACAATTCCGAGTTTATATCTCGCAATTTCGAGTTTACATCTCGCAATTTCGAGTTTATTTTGCACAATTCTGACTATTTCTTAAAATGTCGCAATTCCAAGTTTATTTCCTTCAATTCCAAGTTTATATCTCGCATTTCCAAGTTAATTTCCCACAATTCTGACTTTATTTTACGAAATTTCAAGTTCGCATCTCACAATTCCGAGTTTTTATCCGCAATTCTGGCTTTATTTCATGCAATTCCGGGTTTACTTCTCATAATTGTAAGTTTAGTTACCACAATTCCAAGTTTATATCTCCCAATTCTGACTTTTTTTAATCAGAAATGCAAAATATAAACTCGGAATTGCAAGAAAACAGAATTCTGAGATATAAACTCGCAATTAAAAACTGTAATTTTTTATCTCACAATTCTGACTTTATTTCCCACATTCCCACATCAGTTCTGAATTCTCTTTTTTCTATCAGAAATGCAAGATATAAACTATTAAAAAAAATATCTGAATTCTGAGATACAAACCCACAACTAAAAGGGGTAACCAACTTTTTATCTCACAATTCTGAAATGTTCATTTACTTTTTTGCTCCAAAATTGTGAGATATAAACTCGCAATTACCGTTTTTTAGTGGTGAAAACAAGTTTCCATAGAAAACACCCTCTCTAAAACATGAATACATCTATTTTCCTCATAAATGTCTCTGGTCAGATTGCAAGCAATTCTAAAGAAACTAAATGATCGTTCATCAATTTCAATAACCGTTTCTGCCTCTAGATATTTCTTTTCCTCTGATGTAATCAGGCGAATAGCCAATAGTATCACAACTCACTTTAAACAATCCAATCAAAACCCACTGGATAAAATCAAGTCCCTTCATGATTTCCAGCTGAATATTGTGCTGGAACAGGAAGGGGACAGACACTACAAACACTCACAGACCTTTGCTGGTGGTCTGAAAACCTTTCATCATCAAAGACGATGCGATCTCTCAGAGAGACTATCTCATCGTAGCCGGGCAGGAATATCAACACCGCGCCTGAGGATGAAAAACAATCAGATGAAAACTGTAATGTCTGCTGCAGATGTGAGCGTTTCATTGAGCGAACAGTCTCACCCTCGTCAGAGCTCTGACAGATGTTGAAGAGCAGATGCAGGATGAGGTCGAGGTCGACCTTCTCGTCGTCGAAGCTGTGATGATACGCCTTGAGCAGCTCCTGGTCCTCAGAGCTCAGTTCAGATGTGGCCTTCTGGACCAGAGATGACTCGTCCAGCTGACCCGATTCAACACACCATCTGCACAAACACACACAGCGCACTGTAACACACCCAAACACCTTCTGAGAGAGACTGAACATCCTCGTAATGAAGCCAAACGCAGCGCTTACATGTGAGACTCCAGCAGATCTACAGCCTCGGGCTGACTGAAGTGTTTGGCCCAGTCAAGAGCCGTCCTGAAGGACACATCACAGTTAGCAGAAGCTTCAAAACTGCCTTAAAACACTGTTAAATTCAAAAGTTGTATCTGTTAATATTATAATTTTAATAGACCTGAACGAACATGAACTAACAATGAACTTGTGTAACAAAGACTAATTGTTCATCGTTAGTTAATGTTAGTTTATGACCTTATTGTATAGCGTTAACGATCTATTTTAAAGTAATTTTTGTCTTTTTTAAATGTCTATATAGTTTTTATTCATTATTTTTTGTTTATTTAGTAAACTAAATGACAAATGGTGAGAAATGTTTTTTTATTTTATTTCAGAAAACGTTTAAAAAACAGCAGCAAAATTTGAGTATTTAATTACAAGAGAACACAGAGTGAAAAATGGTCATGAAAAAATAAAACTAAACTATTTTAACAAAAATTATTTTAAATGGATAATTGCATCGGAGGGGAAAATTAAATACTAAATGTTTTTCGTTTTTAGTCATTTTATTGTTTTTTTTTGTCATTTTAATAATTTTTTTTTGTTTTAAATATGTCTATTAGTTTTTATAATTTTTTTTATTTATTAGTTTTAGTTTATTTTTAGTACTTCAAGTTCATTTTAAACAAAAAAACTGAAATATTGCCTTGACAACTGGTTTAAATAAAATAAGTAAATATTTGCCAGTGGGCTCAGAAAAATCACCATAATTCAAATGGAAAACAAGTTCATATTCAACATTTTGTTTTTGTTTTAAGTTCAAACTCACTTAATTTTCTAAGAAAACAAGACTTTAATTTGTCATTTCTCTTCTACAGTAAATGTTTCTTGATTTAAGAATGTTTGGATATTTGTGCTGGAAAACGACAGAAATACAGAGGAAGAACATGATTTTTTGCAGCGCATGCAACATTTAATGCCATGACTTTATGAATTTAAGACGTTCTGCTCTGATTTAAGACCCGCAGAAACCCTGAACTAAACATGAGAAAAAGTGTCTTGACACATAGCTGAAATAAAATAAGTTTATGCTTTTTTTATATTTAATTTAATACTATTTTTTTTGTATACTATTATAATTTTTGTTAATATTTTGAATAAGATTTAATTTTTATATTTACTGTTTCCACTATAATTTTATTTAATGTTTGTGTGATTTTGTTGTTTTAATCAATTTTATTTATTTAAAAAAAAATATATCTAAATAGTTTTTATTAATTTTTATTTATTAGCTTTAGTTTATTTAGTTTTAGTACTTCAAGTGAAAAAGTTCATTTTAAATTAAATTATGGTTAGATTTTATGGTTAAAACCATTAAAAAAAACATCTTTGTTACTTGAAACAAAATAAGTGAAAATAATTAAATTAAATTAAATCAAATTAAATTAAATTTCAGTTGATGTTTACTTTGTTTCAAGTAAGGAAGCTGTTTTTTATGGTTTTAGTTAATGATAACGAGCCTGCTGGAAGGTATCAATAACTGCAGAGCGGCTGTTGGAGCTCTCCTCACCAGCCGTTGGAGGCTTTGATGTTGACGTTTGCGCCCATGCTCAGGAGCTGCTCCATCTGGCTGATGAACCCTCGACCTGCGGCCGCCATCAGAGGCGTGGCGCTCGTCTCACTGTGTCCGTAATCCACTGAAAGAACATAAGATCACGTGAGAAAAACACAGCAGACTTCAGCTTACAGAGCGTTTGAGGGCACACATGACTTCATTACCACTAATGTTCTCATTCAGGATCAGATTGAAGAGTTGTATGAAGGCGTCAGAGTCTTGGTGCAGGAAAATGTTTGAGATGCAGGCGTCCATTTCCCTGAGCAGCCAGGGCTCTAACGTGGCCACGTCCTTCTCGCTCTGTGCACATGGACAAAAGAGAAGCTTGAAAAATACACCTGATGAAGGAGTGTCATTGTGTCATCATGTAAAAGAAGCAAAAGAAGAGACCATCTGGCTGAAGACGCTGTCTCCGCCGTCATCCAGGAGGTCATTCTCCTGCAGGACACAAGTGGGCGTCTTTTCCCTCGCAGGTTCAGGCTGCAGGACGTCCTGACGGGCGTCACACCACTCTGTCAGGGACGTCTGCTGCCGCTCCTCTGAGGAAACAGACAGCGGTTCAATGTGACGTCTAGCTCCGTTACTGTAATCATTTTCTTTGATGGATAAATAACTGGATCTGATTGTTTCACTTTTGAACCACATAATGTAATTGTAACAGTTTGTTTACACTGCCAGCCAAAAGAAAAGAAGTCTCTTCTGTTCATCAAGGCTGCATTTATTGGATCAAAAATACAGTAAAAATGAGAAATATTTTCATAATTTAAAATATCAGTTTTCTATGTGAATATATAGTAAAGTGTAATTTATTCCTGTGATCAAAGCTGAATTTTCAGCATCATTACTCCAGTCTCCAGTGTCACATGATCCTTCAGAAATCATTCTAATATGATAATTTGCTGCTCAAGAAAAATTTATAGTAATAATTTTAAATTGTAATAATATTTCAGTTTTACTGTATTTTATTTACTATATATATTCACATAGAAAACAACTATTTTAAATTGTAATATTTTAAAATTTTTACTGTATTTTATATATATATATATATATATATATATATTCACATAGAAAACAACTATTTTAAATTGTAATTTTCCCATTTTTACTGTATTTTATTTAATATATATTCACATAGAAAACAGCTATTTTAAATTGTAATATTTTAAATTTTTTACTGTATTTTATTTTATATATATATATATATATATATATATATATATATATATATATATATATATATATATTCACATAGAAAACAACTATTTTAAATTGTAATTTTCCCATTTTTACTGTATTTTATTTAATATATATTCACATAGAAAACAGCTATTTTAAATTGTAATATTTCAAATTTACTGTATTTTATTTACTATATATTTCACATAGAAAACAACTATTTTAAATTATAATAATATTTCAAACTTTTTACTGTGTTTTTGATCAAATAAATGCAACTTTGGTGAGCAGAAAAGATTTTCAAAAATATTAAAACATCTTAATTACTCCATATGTTTGAGTTTACTGTATTTCAGACTGTATTTCCAGACGCTCACTGCTTCTACCTTAAGTAAATTGCTAACAGTGATTGTAAATTAATTGCCTAAATTATTACATTATTTGCTAACTGCATTCTTTAAATTGTAATGCTGACATGCATTCTCTGTAAAGCTGCTTTGAAACGATATGTATCGGGAAAAGCGCTATACAAATAAATGAATTGAATTGAATAGATGTACCGTCACCTTTCTGCGCCTCCTTCTTGTATTTAACCATGTCTTTGTTAGTGTAGCCGGTGGTCCGCAGGATGTCCTCCAGAAAGAGCTGCTTGACGTCATAAGGACATCCTTTGACTTCAGAGAAAATTCAACGTTATTACTCAACTCTCTCATTTCCGAACATCATATCTGATGATGAACATTCATGTTGTGCTCCAATCAGAACTGAATTAAGAACACCTTTATAAACTCCTGAAATTGATTCCAGGTGACAAAAGGGATGCAGAATTTCAATTGAAATTGAAGTATAAAATAAAGACTATTAAAGGACTGATGTAGGTGTATATTCTCCCACTTGAATAAACCCTTAAACATTTTCCCATCACGTACTGTGAATAACAGGACACGCTCCAAAGTATCTGATGAACAGATTGACGTCCAGGGTGGCGCTGGACAGGATGAGCTTTAGCGACGGCATCTTCTGAAGCATGTCCTTCATCTTAGTGAGTAAGAAGTCCGTCAGTCCGTCTCGCTCGTGCACCTCGTCCTACAGGAGCAGAAGTCATGAAACCGGCTCCCAAAACACCGTCCAGAGGAACATTAGAGCAGAGTCTCACCACAATGACATGAGTGACCGTGGACAGAGCCTCATCTCCGGCCATCAGCGTCCTCAGCAGGACTCCACTCGTGCAGAACGTCAGTAAGGTTCGGGGAGAAACTCTGCAAATACCCAGAATTCATCAGCACGTTCACAGTCATTTAGATGAAAACAATTCGGTTATTAAACACAAACAATTCAACCTACTCTTTTCATGAAGAAAAAGTTCATACTTTTTGAGTGTGTAGCAGAAGAGTTGAGAAAAACTACTTCGTCTTTAACAATTTAAACTGGCCTGTCAATCATCTTGCCGCTTATTTGCAAAAATAAGTACCTGCTCTCCAGGCGGATCTGATAGCCGATGGTCTGTCCGATCTTCTCGCCACGCTCAGACGCCACACGCTCCGCCACAGCGATGGTAGCCAACCTCCTGGGCTGAGTGCAAAAGATCCGGCAAGGAATCCCGTTTCGACTGCAGTCGTCCAGGAGGAACTGGGGGATCTGGGTGATAAATCGGGTCGATTTATTCCCTCATCAACACTCTGCAAGAGCTTCGGCTGACAAAAAAGTTCTGGAATCGCTGCTGATGAAGGTATCTGAGACAGTCCTCACCTGTGTGGTTTTGCCTGACCCGGTCTCACCCAAAACCAGCACCACCTGGTTCTCCCTGATGGTTTGGACGAGCTCCTCCTGACGTTCATACACGGGCAGCGCTCTCCGAAAGCAATCCAGTTCAGACGGGCCTCGTTTCTGAGGAACCTGAGGAATACCGTGACTCAGACGGCCGCTGGTCCTGCTTTTGCTGTCTGGAGGAGTGAACCAGAGAAGAAAATATTAGAGAAACGAGACGTTAAAATACGGCAGAGGAGCGAGAGAGCGTGAAGGGGTGTAGATGTGAAGAGGATCAGGAAGGTTTGGAGGAGCGAGATTATTAAGAGCCAAGAGGAAGCGAGTAAATCATGAACAGAAGAGGGCCCAGGACCGAACCCTGAGGAACACCAGTGACTTTAGATGATTCGATTGGACATTTTTAAGTTGAAGCGGAGAGATATGTTTTGTGATAAACCATTGTCTCTTTTTTTTTTTTTTTCATTTTAATGGTTACATTAAATCTTAGCAATCAAAAAGCATATCTAATTCATTGAAATCATGCAACTTATACAATTTATTTAAGTTTAACAAATTTTATGGTCCAATGAAATTTGGTAAAAATTTTTTCCCAAATTCCATGTTTTCTGTTTTATTTTTTGTGGATTCTGTTTAAATGGTTTTTAAAATGATAATCAATGTGCATGTCTAATCAAATGAATTCATAAAAAAATTAACAATTTAATAATTTATTAACTTTTACAATAATAGGGTCCTATGATTTTTTTTTTTTAATTTCTTTCTGTTGCTTGTTTTAATGTTTCTGAATTTATGATTTAATACAAATTTATTAAACCATTCTTACCAAAAATACTATTGTGTTTGTTTAGTATTTTAGGGTAATATAAAATCAGTTTTATTTTTTCCCAAACTAATTTTTTTTTTTTTTTTTCATTTTAATGGTTACATTAAATCTTAGTATTTGAAAAGCATGTCTAATCAGGCAACTTATACAATTTAACAATTTATTAAAAGTTTAACAAAAATAACATTTTTTGAGTCCAACTAAGTTTTTTCCCAAATTCTGTTTTATTTTTCAGTGTTTTCCATTTGATTTCTTTCTGGATTCTGTTTTAATGGTTTTATTAACTTTTAATAATAATCAAAAAGCAAAATATATATACATATATATTTTTTTCACAATTATACGTCCCTATGAATTTTTTTTAATGCCTGTTTTAATGTTTCTGAATTTATGATTTAATACAAATGCATTACCAAAAATGGTGATACTCAACTGAAAGCATAAAACATTAACAATTTAATTAATCTTTTACACATGTAATCAAATTAAAATGAACAATTCATTTTATTTTCTGCCAATTTCCATTTCTGAAGGATCATGTGACACTGAAGGCTGGAGTAATGATGCTGAAAATTCAGCTTTGATCACAGGAATAAATTACACTTTACTATATATTCACATAGAAATCATTGTAATAATATTTAACAATTTTTACAGTATTTGTGATCAAATAAATCCAGCCTAGGTGAGCAGAAGAGACTTCTTTCAAAAACATTAAACTATCGTAATTATTCCAAACTTTTGATGCTTTGTACAAGAATGTACCTTCCAGGATTTTAAACAATTACTTTTCGTTTATGTCTGCACAAACTTCCCATTATTACACCACAACTGGAATCCATCAGATTATTCTTCATAATCCAGTCCAGCTGCTCAAAGAGACTCACCGCTGGCGTCTGGAGAAGTGACGACGACTCTCTCTGTGCGCGGCTGGAGCTCACTGCGCTCTTTGCTGGTGATGGGGAACCTCTGCAGAAGGTTTTGCACCATGTGTTTGGAGTTGTGAGTGAGGTTACAGGTCATGACGGACCGTGCCGTCTCTGTCCCGTCCTTCTTCCTCACAGTAAGATATCGACTGGAGCCTTTCCTGCAACAACAGTTTACAAGAACTTAAAGTCTTTCCTATTGTGACGTATATCCAAGTGAAATGGCAAGAACAAATGTAGGGCGGGGCTTGATTTTGTCTGTGAGGAATTGATTGGATGGATGTGGTGTGCTATTGGTGGATCTCATGTGAGTGACAGGTTGCCCCGCCCTCGTCATCAGAACAGAGAATGCTGTAATAATCAGTAACTTTGTTTGTTGCTCTTGTTTAGGCGTAATGCTCGTTCAGCACACATGTGGAATAATGCACATTACAGGCAAAGTCAACTCACCCTCTGCTTTTCGAGATGTAGCCCAGCGATTGAGCAAGCCGATGTACGAACGCTCTCTCAGAATTTGTCAATGAAGAAGGGAAATCCAGCTCTACGAGACAAAACATTTTTAAACAGTTAAAATAATTCATAAAAGAACTCCAATAACAGCTGACTCTGGGTCCCTGAGGTCAATCTGACCCCGCTGACCCTTCATCTCAGGGGCATCTTCCTAAATAATCATTCTAAACATGCACAAAAAATCTGGGCTTGATTTGGTTGTTCTAAAGGTGTGCAAAAAAAACATTGAAAATGAATGGGAAAATTAAAAAAAAATTACTTTTTTCCCCATTTCATTTGTCACAAAATAAATAAATAAATCCAGTATAAATCTGAAAATTTCTACATTTAAATAAAAGGTCTGGTCCTAGACCATAAACACTTTCCATTAACACTTTAAATTATAATTATATAAATTATAAATTAACACTTTACACAATTAGCACTTTCTTTCTTTAACTATAAATCCTAAAGTTTTTCCACAAACCTGTAGATGGTAGTATTCTATCCCTAAATGTCCAAATATGATTTAGATTTAATTAAGTTCATCATTAAAGTGATTTTTTCATTAAAAATCTATTTTTCATAAGCCAATTTATGGCATGGTTAAGTAATTGTGCAGTAAATAGGTAAAAACACAGCATAAATGCATAGATGAGAAGTAAATAAAAAAATGATATATAGTTTATCATATAAAAAATGTATATTTCCTTATTCGCTCTGTAATGCAATCTGACCCCAAGGGACTAAATCGTTAGTATAATGGACTATATGCACGTTTACTTCCTGTTTGTCATTAAGCCAGCTCAGTTAGCTGTTCATTCTGTAGTCGCTGTACATTGACACAAAACCATCAATGGTTTTTAATGTTGTATTCATATTTTAATGCAGTTATCACATTTACCTAATTTGCCAATAAACCAGTTTATTGATTGCAATAAAGATGAAGCTATTGGGATCGTTTAAAAATGCCGTGTCTGTAATTAGACACACACACATTATTTCTCCAGCACTTCAAATGTTATTTTTAATGTGATGATCACAAACATTACTTGTTCATCCTTCTGAGATTGTCTCCATTGTAAATTTGAACGTTTAAAAATGTAGGAAATTCAACATTTGATAGAAAACACTTATCTAAAAATAAAAAAGACAATAATTACCACTTTAACCAGCAGGTGGCAGCAAAGTAGCATTTATTTGCGCATTTATCAGCCATTCCTCTAATCGTTTTTCACTTCGTTTTTGAATAAATAATAAACATTATAAAATAACTAGGTTTAAAAATACATTTTGTCCATGTGAAGTATGAAATACTCAAAACATCTCATGAAAAACAGTAACTTTTCTTGTGAATGAATGACACAGTCAGAGCAGCGCAAGATCAATGATTTCAGCACACTTGTAAAAACACACATTTTATTTAATTAATCTAACTAAAGTGCACAATAAATATTTCATTTTTGAAGCTTTTTATCACATAAAAGTGTGAAAACTGATGGTCGAACTGAATTTAGTCGAGGAGGAACACTGAAGTACGTCTTCATTTATTAATTCATTCTTTATGCTGTCTTTCATTTGAATGACTAAATTAATACTTTGCCTGACTATTTAAGTGACTATATTCTGATTATAAACCAAGTATTACACTACTGAAGCTCAACACACCAGCACATGACTCTCACCGGAAGTTCTCCAGCTGGCTTATATTAATGCAGAAGTTCTCGCGTATAGCCCATTAAGTGACCATTAAGGGTTAACCATACTTCATGCTTCGATACCATCTTGCACACTAAACTCCTGACAGGTTAGCTTCCGTTGGTATTACTGGCACCCCTCCGTTTTGGTTTAGATCATATTTCTGTGGTTCAACTTAAAAATATCCAAGCGAATCATCTAAAGTCACTGGTGTTCCTCAGGGTTCGGTCCTGGGCCCTCTTCTGTTCATGATTTACTCGCTTCCTCTTGGCTACAAGGCTCTTAATAATCTCTTTCCTCTGATCTTCGTCACATCTACACCCCTTCACGCTCTCTCAGATCTTCCACCATGGGGCGCTAGAACTTTCAGTCCCTCATTTATGAAACTCTTGATAGTCACAATAGTGATAGTCTCCATACATCTAAAGATGATAAATGATGATTAAAGACTGTTCACAGAGCTCAAACCTTTGTCGTCGCTGTACTGGAACCTCTCCAGAGCGATATTCACAGCGATTTTGACCTCTTCATCAATCCTGATGTCTTTGAGCCCTTTCGCTTTCAGAGAGGTCGTCTGTTTCGACGCGTTCATGCTCGATTTCCGTGACATTTCTTCTCCCTATGTTCAAGAATAGAAAGTCAAAGTCATGGATTATTCTGTCAGAGACTGAATCAATAAATATTACGTATTTACTTTATGCTTTTATTACTAAGATCACACAGTATGAAGTGATGAATGGCTTCATAATATCTTGTTTTTAAGATGAATCTCTTGTTGTATTCAGGAGTTTTCAATCTTTTAGATTCTTGTATAAAGACCCAATATGATGAAATTAATATTATAAATGTCAGTTTCTGTTAAGTTTTATTATTACATCTTTGTCTACTCATTAAAATACTGTACATTTACATGTATTAATTTAGCAGACTCGCTTATTTTAACTTTTTTCATTTACTTGTTTGTTTAATTACTCATTTAAATTTAAATAACTAATTTTTATATTTATTTGTATATTTTTAGTTTTTGTCTAAACTTTTCCTCAGTTTGAAAAACCCTTAATATAAATGTATCTGCAATGATTTATTATAATATAATAATATAAAAGTAGCCTACTGCATTTCGTTTAGTTACATTTATTATGTATAATTAATTTCCTTCTTTAACCCAGTAAACTTTAGAACAAGCAAACAGAAGCCTACTACACAAATAATAAATATATGTGTAACGTTAAAAACTCAATGTAAACTCAGTGTGTGTTAGCTGCTACTGCTAAACTGACTCATTTAACGCTCAAATACTGTCAACAACACACTGACACCTGCTCGAATAGCACAAAGAGCAAGAAAAGTCAGTGTTTTAACTCTAATGCTCGCTAATATTGTGTTTTTATGAATACTGTCCATTCATTGAGCTTCACGAGCATCATCGTTAGCGTCATTTCACTGTTTATTTACAGCATAATAATGATCAGATCAAAACATCTCACGTGTTTGGAGAATCTGAGGAGAACACGGCGTGAAGGCAGACAGCTGTGAAGTGTCCTGAAGGTTTAGTTTGGTGTCAGTCTCTGATGTGTCTGGATTAGTTGTTTCTGTCTGTAGAGAATCGAAACTGGGACTGCTGGGCTCCGTCTGCGCATGCGCAACAGATCTGCAGCTCATTCCACTGACGTCACGACAGCAGCATGTTGTGCAGAGATCAGCGGTGTGTTTATTTATTTATTTATTCATTTAAAAAAAATAACTTTCAAAGAAAAAACAAAGACATTTAACATAACAGATCTTTGCATACCCACGTTTAAGACATTCTTTTATTTGGATCAATTTATTATATTTTCTTGTTCTCTAGAATATATTAATACATTCTAGTAATTACATTCAGTGATCATAAAATATTTCTTAGATATTTACAGAAAAAGGAGGCCTTAATAGATAATAATGAAACTTCCCATGGACAACTATTAAAGGGTTAGTTCACCCAAAAATTAAAATAATGTCATTAATTACTCACACTCATGTCGTTCCACACCCGTAAGACCTTCGTTCATCTTCAGAACACAAATTAAGATATTTTTGATGAAATCCTATGGCTCAGTGAGGCCTGCAAAGCCAGCAATGACATTTCCTCTCTCAAGATCCATTAATGTACTAAAAAACATATTTAAATCAGTTCATGTGAGTACAGTAGCTCAATATTAATATTATAAAGCGATGAGAATATTTTTGGTGCACCAAAAAAAAAAAAAAAATAACGACTTATATAGTGATGGCCGATTTCAAAACCGCTGAAATCACGTGACTTTGGCGCTCCGAACCGCTGATTCGACACAAAAGATTCATTTTGTGTTTTGAAATCGGCCATCACTAAATAAGTTGTTTTTTTTGTGCACCAAAAATATTCTTGTGGCTTTATAACATTAATATTCAACCACTGTACTCACATGAACTGATTTAAATATGTTTTTAGTACATTAATGGATCTTGAGAGAGGAAATGGATGCCTCACTGAGCCATCAGATTTCATCAAAAATATCTTAATTTGTGTTCTGAAGGATAACTAACCCTTTAACTTTAATGTGTTATCAATTATAGGCCAGTTCAAGAAGAGGATCGTCTATCATCTAATCAGAATCATCAATTATGATTAGTTTGTAATATTTTGTTACACAGTTACACCAGTAGGTGGCGACAAGCAACTGTATAACAAGTGAAATTGAATCATTCGCTCAACCAATTCATTCACTGAATCATTCAAGAAAGAATTCTCTTAGCGTTTCTACTGAGGCTTTGATTGGAATTATTTGCCTCGGTGGAATGAAAACAAAGTGACTGGCAATACTGTGTATCACTATTTATTGAACTATTGTACAAAAGCTATATCACACTATATAAGTGCAATGCTTTGTTTTTAAATTATTAGCTATATTTAATACATTATTTCAACATTAAAAATTAAAAACTCATAACTTCCCTCATTACATGAACATGCATTTTGCCACATGCAATAAAAGATTTAAAGTCATCCATGAGATAAAAATATTTCTATGCTGCCCTATACTATATGATATAATAGCATTTTTAATGTTGATTGTTTAATTGATTATAGGTCTGTGATAGGGATGCATTAAGTTTTTTTTTTTTGAGTAACTGTATCTTTATAATGCATTGGCAAGATCGTTTTAATGAAAATGAATATAAAACATGAAGAAATAACATAAAAATGTCCAATTATTAAACACTATGAATGATTTTGTCTCTATCAAACACGTGTCAACAAATGACTGTAATTGATAAATGAAGGGATTTAAAGCCAGACTGTTGTCAGCTCGTATAGTCTTTAGGAGGGTTTTATGATGCAGAAATCATAATGTTCATGTCAGTCGCTATGAAGGACTGTTTTCCAGTCGTCTGCTCCACGGAGGCTGAAAGGAAGCCGCTTCTGTCGTCTCCATTTTGCCCTTCGGTTCTTAAACCACACCTGAAACAATCACAGTTATTATTGAAACTTCCAGCATCAGATGGCACAAGTCATATCCCAGCAAACAAGAACATTTTGCTAACGTTCCTATTAACTTATGGAAATGTTATTTCTTCGTAACACCAGAATGAACCTCATTGGTTCTTTTGCGGAAGCTCAAACCTGCTGTGTAACACCAGAATGAACCTCATTGGTTCTTGCTGAAGCTCAAACGTATTGTGTAACACGAGAATGAACCTCATTGGTTCTTGCTGAACCTCAAACGTGTTGTGTAACACCAGAATGAACCTTATTGGTTCTTGCTGAACCTCAAACGTGTTGTGTAACACCAGAATGAACCTCATTGGTTCTTTCTGAAGCTCAAACCTGCTGCGTAACACCAGAATGAAACTCACTGGTTCTTGCTGAAGCTCAAACGTGTTGCGTAACACCAGAATGAACCTCATTGGTTCTTGCTGAAGCTCAAACGTGCTGCGTAACACGAGAATGAACCTCATTGGTTCTTGCTGAAGCTCAAACGTGCTGCGTAACACGAGAATGAACCTCATTGGTTCTTGCTGAAGCTCAAACGTGTTGCGTAACACCAGAATGAACCTCATTGGTTCTTGCTGAAGCTCAAACGTGCTGCGTAACACGAGAATGAACCTCATTGGTTCTTGCTGAAGCTCAAACGTGCTGCGTAACACGAGAATGAACCTCATTGGTTCTTGCTGAAGCTCAAACGTGCTGCGTAACACGAGAATGAACCTCATTGGTTCTTGCTGAAGCTCAAACGTGTTGCGTAACACCAGAATGAACCTCATTGGTTCTTGCTGAAGCTCAAACGTGCTGCGTAACACGAGAATGAACCTCATTGGTTCTTGCTGAAGCTCAAACGTGTTGCGTAACACCAGAATGAACCTCATTGGTTCTTGCTGAAGCTCAAACGTGCTGTGTGACACGAGAATGAACCTCATTGGTTTTTGCTGAAGCTCAAACCTGCTGTGTAACACCAGAATGAACCTCATTGGTTCTTGCTGAAGCTCAAACGTGCTGTGTGACACGAGAATGAACCTCACTGGTTCTTGCTGAAGCTCAAACGTGCTTCGTAAAACCAGAATGAACCTCATTGGTTCTTGCTGAAGCTCAAACCTGCTGTGTAACACCAGAATGAACCTCATTGGTTCTTGCTGAAGCTCAAACATGCTTCGTAACACCAGAATGAACCTCATTGGTTCTTTTGCGGAAGCTCAAACCTGCTGTGTAACACCAGAATTAACCTCATTGGTTCTTTCTGAAGCTCAAACGTGCTGTGTAACACGAGAATAAACCTCATTGGTTCTTGCTGAAGCTCAAACCTGCTGTGTAACACCAGAATTAACCTCATTGGTTCTTTCTGAAGCTCAAACCTGCTGCGTAACACCAGAATGAACCTCATTGGTTCTTGGTGAAGCTCAAACCTGCTGTGTAACACCAAAATGAACCTCATTGGTTCTTTCTGAAGCTCAAACCTCCTGCGTAACACCAGAATGAACCTCATTGGTTCTTGCTGAAGCTCAAACCTGCTGTGTAACACCAAAATGAACCTCATTGGTTCTTTCTGAAGCTCAAACCTCCTGCGTAACACCAGAATGAACCTCATTCGTTCTTGGTGAAGCTCAAACGTGCTTCGTAACACGAGAATGAACCTCAATGGTTCTTGCTGAAGCTCAAACCTGCTGTGTAACACCAGAATGAACCTCATTGGTTCTTGCTGAAGCTCAAACCTGCTGTGTAACACGAGAATGAACCTCATTGGTTCTTGCTGAAGCTCAAACCTGCTGTGTAACACCAGAATGAACCTCACTGGTTCTTGCTGAAGCTCAAACGTGCTGTGTAACACCAAAAGCAACCTCATTGGTTCTTTTGAGGAAGCTCAAACCTGCTGTGTAACACGAGAATGAACCTCATTGGTTCTTGCTGAAGCTCAAACATGCTGTGTAACACGAGAATGAACCTCATTGGTTCTTGCTGAACCTCAAACGTGTTGCGTAACACGAGAATGAACCTCGTTGGTTCTTTTGCGGAAGCTCAAACCTGCTGTGTAACACGAGAATGAACCTCATTGGTTCTTGCTGAAGCTCAAACGTGCTGCGTAACACGAGAATGAACCTCATTGTTTCTTGCTGAAGCTCAAACGTGCTGTGTAACATCAAAAGCAACCTCATTGGTTCTTTTGAGGAAGCTCAAACCTGCTGTGTAACACGAGAATGAACCTCATTGGTTCTTGCTGAAGCTCAAACCTGCTGTGTAACACGAGAATGAACCTCATTGGTTATTGCTGAAGCTCAAACGTGTTGTGTAACACGAGAATGAACCTCATTGGTTCTTGCTGAAGCTCAACCATGATGCGTAACATGAGAATGAACCTCATTGGTTCTTGCTGAAGCTCAAACGTGCTGCGTAACACGAGAATGAACCTCATTGGTTCTTGCTGAAGCTCAACCATGATGTGTAACATGAGAATGAACCTCATTGGTTCTTGCTGAAGCTCAACCATGATGTGTAACACGAGAATGAACCTCATTGGTTCTTGCTGAAGCTCAACCATGATGTGTAACATGAGAATGAACCTCATTGGTTCTTGCTGAAGCTCAAACATGATGTGTAACATGAGAATGAACCTCATTGGTTCTTGCTGAAGCTCAACCATGATGCGTAACACGAGAATGAACCTCATTGGTTCTTGCTGAAGTTCAAACGTGCTGTGTAACACCAGAATGAACCTCATTGGTTCTTGCTGAAGTTCAAACGTGCTGCGTAACACCAGAATGAACCTCATTGGTTCTTGCTGAAGTTCAAACGTGCTGCGTAACACCAGAATGAACCTCATTGGTTCTTGCTGAAGTTCAAACGTGCTGCGTAACACCAGAATGAACCTCATTGGTTCTTGCTGAAGTTCAAACGTGCTGCGTAACACGAGAATGAACCTCATTGGTTCTTGCTGAAGCTCAACCATGATGTGTAACATGAGAATGAACCTGATTGGTTCTTGCTGAAGCTCAACCATGATGTGTAACATGAGAATGAACCTCATTGGTTCTTGCAGAAGCTCAAACGTGATGCGTAACACGAGAATGAACCTCATTGGTTCTTGCTGAAGCTCAAACGTGCTGCGTAACACGAGAATGAACCTCATTGGTTCTTGCTGAAGCTCAAACGTGCTGCGTAACACGAGAATGAACCTCATTGGTTCTTGCTGAAGCTCAACCATGATGTGTAACATGAGAATGAACCTCATTGGTTCTTGCTGAAGCTCAACCATGATGTGTAACATGAGAATGAACCTCATTGGTTCTTGCTGAAGCTCAACCATGATGTGTAACATGAGAATGAACCTCATTGGTTCTTGCTGAAGCTCAACCATGATGTGTAACATGAGAATGAACCTCATTGGTTCTTGCTGAAGCTCAAACGTGCTGTGTAACACGAGAATGAACCTCATTGGTTCTTGCTGAAGTTCAAACGTGCTTCGTAACACGAGAATGAACCTCATTGGTTCTTGCTGAAGCTCAAACCTGCTGTGTAACACCAGAATGAACCTCATTGGTTCTTGCTGAAGTTCAAACGTGCTTCGTAACACGAGAATGAACCTCATTGGTTCTTGCTGAAGTTCAAACGTGCTGCGTAACACCAGAATGAACCTCATTGGTTCTTGCTGAAGTTCAAACGTGCTGCGTAACACCAGAATGAACCTCATTGGTTCTTGCTGAAGTTCAAACGTGCTGCGTAACACGAGAATGAACCTCATTGGTTCTTGCTGAAGCTCAACCATGATGTGTAACATGAGAATGAACCTGATTGGTTCTTGCTGAAGCTCAACCATGATGTGTAACATGAGAATGAACCTCATTGGTTCTTGCAGAAGCTCAAACGTGATGCGTAACACGAGAATGAACCTCATTGGTTCTTGCTGAAGCTCAAACGTGCTGCGTAACACGAGAATGAACCTCATTGGTTCTTGCTGAAGCTCAAACGTGCTGCGTAACACGAGAATGAACCTCATTGGTTCTTGCTGAAGCTCAACCATGATGTGTAACATGAGAATGAACCTCATTGGTTCTTGCTGAAGCTCAACCATGATGTGTAACATGAGAATGAACCTCATTGGTTCTTGCTGAAGTTCAAACGTGCTTCGTAACACGAGAATGAACCTCATTGGTTCTTGCTGAAGCTCAAACCTGCTGTGTAACACCAGAATGAACCTCATTGGTTCTTGCTGAAGTTCAAACGTGCTTCGTAACACGAGAATGAACCTCATTGGTTCTTGCTGAAGCTCAAACTTGCTGCTTTCTCAAAACATTATTTGTACATTGTTCATGGAACTTTGTGGAACATAGAATGTTCCCTTAATGTTCACATAACATTTTTGAAACTTTAAAAAAAAACTGGAGAACATTGAGAAATATATATATATATATATATATATATATATATATATATATATATATTAATATAATATAATATAAAAAAGTTCTTAGAACATACTTTTGTTAGCTGGGAGTTAAGTAAGTAATATGGTGAAACATGACTTGAATCCAATGAAACAGAGATGAATCATACTGTTGTCGATCACCTCGACTCTCTCCTCGCGCAGGTGTGTCTGCTGGGCCAGCTGCTCGCGGGTGTTGATGTCGGGATACTGGTTCTGCCGGAACAGATCCTCCAGAGCGTCCAGCTGTTCTTCTGTGAAGATGGTCCGGTGGCGGCGAACCCTCCTCTGAACATGACCGAAGCTTTCTCTGCCATGAGCGTCTGCAGCAGAGCACGTCTCTGGAAACATCCTTGAACCCCAAACTACACAACAAACATCACCAACGTCCATCATTAACAGTCAGATGAATCTCAGCAAACATATTGAGAACGTGTTTGGTCATATTCCACCCTGAAACCAAAGCAGTAGATCATTATTTTCAACAAAATCAAAGGTAGGTAACTAAAACTAAAACATTGAAATAAAAAGGAAACTCTTTATTTTTGTGTCCTTTTACATTACTCCAGTAAAATCAGTAAATTAAGCATTACATGCAACTAACCCTAAACCAACCCTAATTATGCAGTGAGGACATGCTGTTAATTAATATTTCTCAGTACTTAAATGTATAGTTACACTGTAACAAGGACAGCATAAAATTTAAGTGTAACAAAAAAAAATGTTAACATTAACAAAAAAACATTTTAACGAAAAAAGTACAAAAAAATTTAACAAAAATACACAACAAAATGACTAAAACTTGAAGTAAAATGAAAACAGAAAATATAAAAACAATCATTCAAAATATTAATAAAAACTATATTAATGACACTAAAATAACACTGAATTACACCACAATTTCTTTTATACAAATGAAAAGAAATATTGTAATTTGAAAAATCATAATTAAAAAAAATCTTTCATTACATTATCAAGTGTTATCATGGTTTTATTTATTTCCTTCATGCATATTTATATGAAAATGTTTTACACTATTTTCTTTGCTGCATCACAGTGAAAACAGAATTGCAAGCAAAAGAAAACAATGCAAAACATATTTACTGAGACATTTTTGAGAAACACACGAGATCACTGTTTTTCCTCAAAGATCAGATAATATCAGCGAGAAGTCGAGGAAGAAACCCTTAAGATAATAATCACATGTCATATTAACACAGGAAAGAGAGCAGGTCTTACTGGCGGCCGTGTGCAGAATCTCTCCACAGTGTGAACAGAAGCAGCAGTGCGATCGAGTCTCCGTCTGATTCATCGATTCATCGTGACTCACTGCAATTTCCGGGGTCGGTTTCTCCTCACAGGCTCCCGGAGCCGAAGCACGAGGGTTTTCCAAGCTCCTGTCTCCATTCTCAAAGCCAGCGCTCAGAATGCTGTCGATGGTGAATGCCAAGCGCTTCTTGTTCCCGTCCATGGTTCGTGTCACATTTGGACCTGGTGCTGAGCCAAAATGCCATTGGCTTTAGAGGAGAACACATTCATATAGAGCCGGATCGCTCACCACTCTGTGTCAAACCCCCATTTACCAAATAGATTAAAAGGAAGGAGACAAAACATAATCCCTCTATACAGCTGAAGGGGAAAAAAATGTATAAAGTGGCTGAAAAATCCCACCTAATCTGGGCAGTTTTGTGAAGGTGTTAGTGAGCACAGGAGATTCAGGTAATCTGGCTTTAGCTGACAAGAAATCAGATTTCACTGTATCAAATGAGACGTACAGAGAGCCAGAAATCCTCATTGTTGTGCTAAAAGATAAATGTGCTTTGATTCCGCCGGGATGTGGACGGAGAGCATGCGGGTCTCCAAGAGGATCAGCTCCGGCTCCTGCATTTGCATGAGATTTACTTCATGTCACACCTGTTTAACCCTCGGAGATCCAAGCATTCATACTGATCGGGCCTTTCTTTCTTTATTACTGCTTAAAAGTGTTTCTGGGAACCAGCACTAATGCTTCATAAAAACAATATTACTGCAAAAAAATATATATTTTTTGTCTTGTTTTCCAGCACAAATATCAAACAATCTTAAATCAAGATACATTTACCAGAAAGCAATATGACTGAAGATATTAAGACTTGTTTAATGAAAAATGCATCAAAATGAGTGCTTAAAATAAGAACTTTTATGCATTAATATCTTGATATAAGAATGTTTAGATATTTGTACTGAAGAAGTACATAATTTTTTGTAGTTAGTTTATTAGCTTGCTGTGATGCAGTATGGTTGTATATTAATAATTTTTGATGCTAAAAGTCTTAATTTCAAATGTGTGAACAGCAGAAACACTTGAGCGATGTCTCGACTCTCGTCTTATCACCGAAACACAGTCATTCAATGTCTCTTTTTTTGACAAAAAGCCATATTGTACATGTTCTATTCATTCTCAACAAATCCTTTGTAATCATACAAGTCTGTATACATGGTTTTCATCAAGGAATTAATGGATTTTCAAAATCTGTCTTAAGCCACACCGATAAGGAGGATCAAAACTAGATACAAATAAACAGCGTCTGTCTGGCTTACTGATATTCATTTGCTTCACATTGTTGAGATTATGGTTTTCAGTGTAATGTTGATTGGGGCAGATATGCTTTCCTGCCCCTCAGAAATGATGCATTAATAGTTCTGTGATATTTTATTAATTCCAATGTACTGTTGAATATTTTTCTGCATTTCAGAGTCTGCTTTAAAGTTGTGGATGAATATTTAGGATAAAAAAGCCATTGATTAGATCTTGAAATGCTCAGATGCTTGTGCACAAGTGAACTTCTGTTAACCAGAACATTTCTACTTTAAATTTTTTTCAACCCAAGTCCTGGGTTTAGCCTTTGGGGTAATTTTTGGGGGTTAATTTCCAGTGTTTGGGTAGTTTTTGTGTTACCCAGATCCTTGGTCAGACGTAACAACCCAGTGTTTGGGTAGGTTTTGTGTTACCCAGATCCTGGGTCAGATGTAACAACCCGGCGTTTGGGTAGTTTTTGCGTTACCCAGATCCTGGGTCAGACGTAACAACCCAGTGTTTGGGTAGTTTTTGCGTTACACAGATCCTGGGTCAGACGTAACAACCCAGTGTTTGGGTAGGTTTTGTGTTACCCAGATCCTGGGTCAGACGTAACAACCCAGTGTTTGGGTAGTTTTTGCGTTACACAGATCCTGGGTCAGACGTAACAACCCAGTGTTTGGGTAGGTTTTGTGTTACACAGATCCTGGGTCAGACGTAACAACCCAGTGTTTGGGTAGGTTTTGTGTTACACAGATCCTGGGTCAGACGTAACAACCCGGCGTTTGGGTAGTTTTTGCGTTACCCAGATCCTGGGTCAGACGTAACAACCCGGCGTTTGGGTAGTTTTTGTGTTACCCAGATCCTTGGTCAGACGTAACAACCCGGCGTTTGGGTAGTTTTTGCGTTACACAGATCCTGGGTCAGACGTAACATCCCAGTGTTTGGGTAGGTTTTGTGTTACACAGATCCTGGGTCAGACGTAACAACCCAGTGTTTGGGTAGGTTTTGTGTTACACAGATCCTGGGTCAGACGTAACAACCCGGCGTTTGGGTAGTTTTTGTGTTACCCAGATCCTGGGTCAGACGTAACAACCCGGCGTTTGGGTAGTTTTTGTGTTACCCAGATCCTTGGTCAGACGTAACAACCCGGCGTTTGGGTAGTTTTTGCGTTACCCAGATCCTGGGTCAGACGTAACAACCCGGCGTTTGGGTAGTTTTTGTGTTACGCAGATCCTGGGTCAGACGTAACAGCCCAGCGTTTGGGTAGTTTTTGTGTTACGCAGATCCTGGGTCAGACGTAACAGCCCAGCGTTTGGGTAGTTTTTGTGTTACGCAGATCTTGGGTCAGACGTAACAACCCAGTGTTTGGGTAGTTTTTGTGTTACGCAGATCCTGGGTCAGACGTAACAACCCGGCTTTTGGGTAGTTTTTGTGTTACACAGATCCTTGGTCAGATGTAACAACCCAGGGGTTGAGTTATTTATCGCATACTTTTTACGCCTCTTTAGGAGAGAGCAGTGCAGCTCGGTCAAATTGGTGCATGTCTTCTGTAAAATACAAGTTTGTGTACATTTTTATATAAAAATCAATTATTGTTCTGTATATCATTTCATTTCATGCAAAGCAACATACAGGGGCATGATGTGAGTCACCTAAATGAGTATCACATCTTCAATATGTATTAGAATACTATATAAAATACTATAAAATATGATTGAAAATAAAGAAATCATGCAAACCAGTGGTTGTGTGGAGCATAAGAAATGTTTATAGGATTTAAGTAAACATCTGTATAACTGTATAAATCCATAAACATTAAATCATGTATGAAGTAATTTAAAAAATAAGGTATTATTATAGTAAAAATCAATCAACCCATTATGCTGGGTTAAATAACCCAATTTGCTGGGTAAAATTAACCTAACATGTTTTGTCCTAAATATACCCTGCCCTTGGGTTGAAAACAAATTAGGTTGTTTTTAACCCAGTGTTTTTTAGAGTAGAGGAAAAGTGCTGTGAAGCGAAACATCATCTCATGTTTGACGTTATGGTAGATGAATGAGCAGAGCTGGACAAAGAAGCTCAAATGTATAATAAATGATTCTCCAGCTTCCATTGGTGTTATTATTTCACATTTATTTTTACGAACCAATCAAACAAAAGACAAAATGTAGCTGGCAAACATATTTTACATTCATCTGAGCTTAAAATGAGAAATGCATGAAGCAGCAGTTCGCACCAAGACATTTAATGTCGCAAGAACATTTTCACTAGTGATATTTCACAGAACAGGTTCTTTAGCACCACTAAATATCTGACTGAACCTAGTCAAACGGAAAGGGAATTTATTTCCACATTCATACTGAGATATATACAGAAATAAAGCATCTTTCAGTGTTTTGGGGTCCAATGCAAAAAACGTGCATTGGACCCCGTGCACGAAACGCCAACGTGTTCATTCGTCTTTGAACTCTGCGTCAAACATGATCTGCTGGATCTGCATTTTGACCGCAGCTCTTTTCTGCGGCGTCAGTCTTTTGAGGGCAGGGACGTAACTCAAGAGAAACAACTCGTCCTCGTCAAACGCTCGCTCGGCTTTCTCGCAGCTCTTCAGCGGCTCTTTCTCCGCCGTCTGGCCGCTGAGGTCGCTGGGTGAGGCCGACGGCGTCAGCAGCGCAGGAGCTGCATTCGTCACGAGGGCCGGCTGCGGTGAAGCTGAACCGGACGCCTGCGACACCTTCAGACCCGGAGGCAGACCGGTGACAACCGCCAGCTGTTTGACGGGGGCGAGCTGAGTGACGATAGACAACGGCAGCTGCGACAAGGGATTCAACTGAGCCGCGATCGCCGGCTTGATCTGATGCTTCGGCTCCGCCGCGTTCAGAGGAAACTTGCTGCCGGACTTTGCTCTCTTTTCAACGCTGGACTTTGAATCGCCGCCGCTGGACTCGTCGAGCGACTCCTCGGGCGAGTCGTGAGCGCTTCCGTCCGCGTCGTCCAGCTCCTCCAGGGCCTCTGCTTCGCTGGGACGCTTCCTCTTTCTGATATGAGCGTCCAGAAACGAGAGGCTTTCTCTGTGCGGCCAGTAATGCAAGCGCCGGCCGCCTTCTTCCTTCTTCAGCTTGCACAGTCTCCTCTCTCGGATGTATCTGTCCCTGATGGTCTTCCATCTTCTCTTGCATTCCACCACTGCAGCGGAAACACATCAGTGTCAGTCAGTGTTAAACTCTCTGATCAGACGCTTCATGAATCAGGCGTGAGATTCGACTCTCGGCTTCTGTTCAGAAACATGCAAATACTCAACATGCATCATAAAAATGCATGAGCGCTTTACGTGAAAACACTTTCTCTTGTCAAAAACACGATCTACTGCTGAGACACTCGCACTGGAAAAACAGTATTTTTACTTTAAGCGTTTTCTCCTCCACAGAAAGCTGTTAAAACATCTTAATGCATTAAAGACAGTGATAATAAAAGATCAAATTCAGTTTTTCATGATGCATATCATACACAGGCAGACACAGATGAGAATGTGAATGAAACACGATGAATTGCACATTAAAGTCGACGTGAAATGTCATTTTCTTCTCTGTCTGAGTGAAACGCTTCTCAAACAAGAACAAATGTAGGGCGGGGCTTGATTTTGTCCATCAGGAATTGATTGGATTGTTGTCGCATAAATCATTTATGATAATTACTGCAAAAATAAGAATGGCCAGTTTTGATTTCATGGTGACTTTAAGTATTTTCACATATAAAAGCATTCTCAAGAAAACGTGCATCACTTCATGTGCATCATCTGTATCAGTCAGTGTTTAATATGAAAATCAGAATCAGAAAGAGCTTTATTGCTGGGTGTATTTACACACACGAGACCTTTTTCTCAGTAAATGAAGCTTCAGTGATACATCATAATAAAATGAAAGTACAGAAATATGAAAGTATAAAGACACAGAATAGTCATATTTACAGCTAAGTATAAGCTCAATAAGGTGCCTATATTAATATCATGTTTCAGTCCAATAATAAGCCGCTTATATATCGCACCGCATCATAAAGCTTCACTCATACAGTGAATCAGATCGATGTGCGCGAGACTTTATGCCTCAAAGTTCTTCAAACAAACAGAAAGTCGCGCGTTTAGAAACATCGAGACGAGCAACAGAATTAAAGCAGGTATAAGAAGTTGAAACATAATAAAACTGCACATATGGAGCTCAAGAACGCGCACTAAATGACTCCCTGTTGACTTCATCATATTTATCCATCATTTATACCGCTAGCGACGCGTCAAATCAGAACGCGCTTTTGATTTGTGTTGATCATAATAACGCAGTTTGATTCAAACGGACGCGTTCTAGTTGGTTGAGTCTCCAGCAGTGATCATGGTGTGTAATATCATCAAGACCAACACAACACAAACACTTTTCAAAGTCAAACGCTTGACGAGCGCGCGGCCAAACGCGCGCGTAATGTTGACGCACTGACCGGAGAGCCCGACGGACGCGGCGACCTCCCTCCACGCGTTCACCCTCCGCTCTGAGCTGCGATAATCGTGCAGCGACACGTTGTAGAGCACCGGGTAAGCGTAGACGGTTTGGATGAGTTTCTCACTCACGGCCATTGAGTTTATTGGCTTTGCTCGATCTGAACGCGCTCCCGGAATTGCACAGTCGCGTCAAAAGTGCGCGACACGCGCCTCTACAGCGCAAGCGGGACGTCATGGCGGGAGTTTGGACCAATGAGATGTGACAGTGGGCGGGTCTATCCGGAGCGTCGCGTCACAAATAGAAACACAAGCGTCAGTCAAAAGGTTTTGATGTTGACGAGCAAAATATGGCATAATAATATTCAGCGCGTGTGTTTTCTGACAAAACTCGCAGTTTCACAAGACTTAAAGGATTAATTCACCCAAAAATGAAAATTCTGTCATTTAATAAAACTCACCCTCATTTCGTTCCACACCCGTAAGACTTTCATTAGTCTTTGGAACACAAATTAAGATATTTTTGATGAAATCCGATGATGCTTGCATAGCCAGCAATGATATTTCCTCTCTCAAGATCCATTAATGTACTAAAAACATATTTAAATCAGTTCATGTGAGTACAGTGGTTCAATATTAATATTATAAAGCCACGAGAATATTTTTGGTGCGCCAAAAAAACAAAATAACGACTTATATAGTGATGGACGATTTCAAAACACTGCTTCAGGAAGCTTCGGAGCGTTATGAATCTTTTGTGTCGAATCATGATTTGGATCACGTGTCAAACCATCAAACTGCTGAAATCACATGACTTTGGCACTCCGAACCGCTGATTCGACACACTGATTCATAACGCTCTGAAGCTTCCTGAAGCAGCGTTTTGAAATCGGCCATCACTATATAAGTCGTTATTTTGTTTTTTTGGCACACCAAAAATATTCTGGTGGCTTTATAATATTAATATTGAACCACTGTACTCACATGAACTGATTTAAATATGTTTTTAGTACATTAATGAATCTTGAGAGAGGAAATGCCATTGTTCAGGCCTCACGGAGCCATCAGATTTCATCAAAAATATCTTAATTTGTGTTCCAAAGATTTTATGAAGGTCTTACGGGTGTGGAACGACATGAGGGTGAGTAATTAATGACAGAATTTTCATTTTTGGGTGAACTAACCCTTTAAGTCAGTTTTAAAGTGTAATTTCTGTAGTAACAGACTGAATTATTCAACAGAATAAAGATTGTTTTTGTTTGGCTGAAGGAAAAATATCTCAAAGATAGGTAGGAAATAAATTTGACTCTTTCACATGTTATTATCCAGTCCAGCGTCTCTAGAAGGAGAATTATTGACTCATTCCCTTCATCCATCATGATGTTTCTCTTCTCTGTGACTTTTTATGATCACGAATCAAAATGATCGAAACAGAGCTGGACCTCGCTCACTTTTAGTCCGCTTTCAAACGGTGATCTACCAATAGCTTGAGGTGCGTGAGTCGCGCGTCTCTGACGCGCCTGTGCGATTCCGGAAATACGATCTAAAGAACGCGTCTCAGCAGCAACTCCATAAACTCAATGGCTGAGAACGAGAAACTCATCCAGACCGTCTACGCTTACCCGGTGCTCTATAACGTGTCGCTGCACGATTCTCGGCGTTCAGAGCGGAGGGTGAACGCGTGGAGGGAGGTCGCCGCGTCCATCGGGCTCTCCGGTCAGTGCGTCAACATTACGCGCGCGCGGTCTGTACATCATAGTGATAAACATTTATACTGTAGAATTCTTCGTACACACAGTTATTATGTCAAATAATATTCACAAGAAGTGAGACGCTTAGTTGCCTAAACAGGCTCTAGTGTTCTGTAATGGTATATTTTAATAGGGACAGACACAATTCCAGCCAAAAAGCTCAAAAATCCATTGAGCATGGAGAATAAGCCTATAGAATATGCTGATTTATATCTCAGGTCCCTACTCTAAAACATGCTGGGTTAAAAACAACCCAAGTTGGGTTGAAAATGGACAAACCCAGCGATTGGGTTAAATGTTTGCTCAACCTGCTGGGTAGTTTTATTTAACTCAACTATTGTTTAAAAATTACTGTATTTCTTGCTTAAAATGAATCCAAAATATGTGGGAAATTAACATTTATTAATATGCTTAATGAATAATAACTAAACAATAAACATTACATTGATCATTAATAAATGTTCACCTTTTGATTATTAATGTTTCCTCTAGTAATTATGCGTCTGATTTTTAATTTTCAACCTATTTTGGATTCATTTTAAGCCAGACATACAGTCATTTTTGAACAATAGTTGAGTTAAATAAAACTACCCAGCAGGTTGGGCAAACATTTAACCCAATCACTGGGTTAAAACAACACAATCGCTGGGTTTGTCCATTTTCTAACCAACTTGGCTTGTTTTTAAAAAACCAACCCTGCTTATCATCTGTTAATAACACTAATATAGTAAACGTGATGTATGTATTTGGTTTATTACATGCATACTAAATACACACATGACAGAAAACACATGTTGAGGACTGTTTTCCCCTGATTAAAAGCTGATCTCAATGTAGTTATTAAGAATAAATTGTTGAAATTGTTCTTCCCTGCAGTGGTGGAATGCAAGCTGAAGAAGGAAGAAGGCGGCCGGCGCTTGCATTACTGGCCGCACAGAGAAAGCCTCTCGTTTCTGGACGCTCATATCAGAAAGAGGAAGCGTCCCAGCGAAGCAGAGGCTCTGGAGGAGCACATACACATGAGGACAAACACACCGGCCTCACCCAGCGACCTCAGCGGCCAGACGGCGGAGAAAGAGCCGCTGAAGAGCTGCGAGAAAGCCGAGCGAGCGTTTGACGAGGACGAGTTGTTTCTCTTGAGTTACGTCCCTGCCCTCAAAAGACTGACGCCGCAGAAAAGAGCTGCGGTCAAAATGCAGATCCAGCAGATCATGTTTGACGCAGAGTTCAACGGCGAATGAACAGTGATCGAGTGCAATGCTTACTAGATATTGAGTGTGTTTTATAATTAATGCATGTTTCATAATTACATTATATAAAAGATGCTGTATTTCTGTATAAATTATTTCATTGCAACAACTTACAAAGTAAGAGTTTTATAAGTGTTGCTATAAAAATCCTTTTTGTGTGTGTAAAATGACACTTTTGCATCATTAAAGCTGCAGTCCGTAAGTTTTGCCTCTTTGTTGCCATCTCTGTTTGAAACCTGCAATTGCAGTTATTTTCAGAATTTTCTTATTATGTGGGTTGTGCTTTGGCACGGCTCCTCAGCGTGGATAAATCTAATGTTTGCTGTCCGTCAACACATCGGTGTGGATGCTGTACTTCAGAATCACAGATTCTAGTCTTGGAAGTATGACCAAAATGAGAATTTTCACCAGAAAATGTCATTTGAACAAGTAGCTAAGTAATAAATCTGCCACTTTTGTTCTGACCAACTAAGAAAAAAAGCATTACAATAAATCGCGCTGCCAATGATGATTAAATCTAACAATCGCTTAGCTCGGATCACATCAAACTGTGCAAATTATTATTATTCTTATACTTTGTTAACAACATCAGCATTGCGTGACTGTGTGTATTTAGTGTGTATTAGCGTTACCTGTAGATTTCAGTTTCTGTACAGTCTAATCTCTAATGTTAATTTGTCGTATCCACCATCAAAATGATAAGTTTAATTATTGCAGCTGCTGTGAGAAAAGGCTTTAAATGATCCGCCTCACATGTGATATAGCCTACTAGCTGTGACTCCTTCATGTAAACAGACGTGACGTAATGACATGAAGAATGGCTGCATGCTCGAATTTCCCGTGGAAACCTACCAGTCCCACTCGAATTATAAAAAATTATTACAAGCTTACCGTTCTGAATTGGCCTAAGGTAAGGAGAGAGTTTGCTGGTTATGTACTTGCTCAAAAATTGATTTTGGATCATTTTTAACCAAAAAAGTTATGGACTGCAGCTTTAAATGTTATTATGCAAATCATTTGTACAAGGAGTCATACATGGCATTAGTCATGCAATCAAAATAATATTCATTAACCAGGTCTT
The DNA here is from genome assembly GCF_024489055.1 of Chanodichthys erythropterus. Taxonomy (NCBI): domain Eukaryota; kingdom Metazoa; phylum Chordata; class Actinopteri; order Cypriniformes; family Xenocyprididae; genus Chanodichthys; species Chanodichthys erythropterus. The sequence goes on from NC_090233.1 coordinate 53,614,685, forward strand.
TATATTGTAAATTCATATCCTTTACTCTGCATAAGTGCTTGTCTCAGCAGAACTGGTGCTGAATCAGAACAGATTTAAATAGTTTTGGATGAATAACTGAGGAGGGCGGGGCTCTGGAGGAGGATGTGGAGAGTGTGATTGGCTGTGGACAGATGAGAGACAGTGGGAGGAGTCAGGGAGGATCCTGGAGTTGAAGTAGCCAGGCGGGCAGACAGGACGAAGGCCCACGGCAGAGTCGAGGGAGGAGCCATGGAGGAGGCTTGGCTGTGGATGTAGATGGACCGATGGAGGTGGAGCCAGTGGGACCGAGGCGGAGCCTGAGGGAAGGCAGAGCCGAAAGGGTTGGAGAGACGGAGCGCTGCGGACATGACTGAGCGACATCTGACTGGGGGAGGGACAAGTGAGCCCAGTGGAGCCGTAAGGACGATGGTCTCTGGTGGAGCTGAGGGAGGGAATCAGCAAAGGTGGATCTGAAAGGGCGACGGACCGAGGTGGAGTGACGGGATCAGTGGCTGGAGGCGGAGCTGGGAATCCTCCTGCCTGGGTGAAGCTGGAGACTTGAAGCCCCGAGGCAATTCCACAAAATAGAGTGGAGAAGGAGAGGCCAAGGGGCTGAAGGTAACCAGTGGAGGCGGAGCTGACGGACTGGCTGAACTTGGAAGAGGAGGCGGGAGACACAGGAGACTGTGAGCTGGGGCATAATAAGCCATGATGCAGAGGTCACTGCATCATTATTGTGTAAAATTCATGTTCCTGGTAATCTTGAATCAGAATAACTTCTCCTCCATCTGTTATCTGATGATGAGGGCGGGGCAACCTGTCAATCACATGAGATCCACCAATAGCAAACCACAACCATCCAATCAATTCCCCACAGACAAAATCAAGCCCCGCCCTTCATTTGTTCTTGTCTGAGAAGCGTTTCACACATATATATGTCAAAAGACTAGCGCAACCAACTTCCCTTTCATACCTTCAATACATTTTTTAAGAAGATTTCCATCATAGGAAGTAATACTTTACATTAAATGAACTTTATCGGATAAAGTACTTTTTGGATTCATCTAAATGAGAAAATAAATGACTCCATGGGCTTTTGCTGAATAATAATAAAAATATAATTAAATAACCATTTGATGTTGACAGAAATAACTCATAATGACCTCATACTGCATAAGCATGATTAAAACAAACAAATAAATGAGGAAACAAATTTAAAAAATAGATTACAATAAATAAATATGCTAAATAATACATCTAACTGTACTTTAATTAGTAGAAAAAGAAACATAATAATGTAACTTAACAGAAACTTTTTTCCATCTAATATACTTCAGATGTATTTATAATCTTATTTTTTCACAGTATAAATTTGTTCTTTATACAAGAACTATATGCTTAAAAAGCATCAAAATTATGGTACTTATATAATTGTGTCTGAAGGATGAAATTAGCTGAATTCAAGAAGAAATATAAAGATTTAGACCATGAATGAAAGATTTTGTGAGTAACTCTTCCTTTACTTCTCTTACTGTTTAAAACTGACTTAAGTCTTGTGAAACTGCGAGTTTTGTCAGAAAACACACGCGCTGAATATTATTATGCCATATTTTGCTCGTCAACATCAAAACCTTTTGACTGACGCTTGTGTTTCTATTTGTGACGCGACGCTCCGGATAGACCCGCCCACTGTCACATCTCATTGGTCCAAACTCCCGCCATGACGTCCCGCTTGCGCTGTAGAGGCGCGTGTCGCGCACTTTTGACGCGACTGTGCAATTCCGGGAGCGCGTTCAGATCGAGCAAAGCCAATAAACTCAATGGCCGTGAGTGAGAAACTCATCCAAACCGTCTACGCTTACCCGGTGCTCTACAACGTGTCGCTGCACGATTATCGCAGCTCAGAGCGGAGGGTGAACGCGTGGAGGGAGGTCGCCGCGTCCGTCGGGCTCTCCGGTCAGTGCGTCAACATTACGCGCGCGATTGGCCGCGCGCTCGTCAAGCGTTTGACTTTGAAAAGTGTTTGTGTTGTGTTGGTCTTGATGATATTACACACCATGATCACTGCTGGAGACTCAACCAACTAGAACGCGTCCGTTTGAATCAAACTGCGTTATTATGATCAACACAAATCAAAAGCGCGTTCTGATTTGACGCGTCGCTAGCGGTATAAATGATGGATAAATATGACGAAGTCAACAGGGAGTCATTTAGTGCGCGTTCTTGAGCTCCATATGTGCAGTTTTATTATGTTTCAACTTCTTATACCTGCTTTAATTCTGTTGCTCGTCTCGATGTTTCTAAACGCGCGACTTTCTGTTTGTTTGAAGAACTTTGAGGCATAAAGTCTCGCGCACATCGATCTGATTCACTGTATGAGTGAAGCTTTATGATGCGGTGCGATATATAAGCGGCTTATTATTGGACTGAAACATGATATTAATATAGGCACCTTATTGAGCTTATACTTAGCTGTAAATATGACTATTCTGTGTCTTTATACTTTCATATTTCTGTACTTTCATTTTATTATGATGTATCACTGAAGCTTCATTTACTGAGAAAAAGGTCTCGTGTGTGTAAATACACCCAGCAATAAAGCTCTTTCTGATTCTGATTTTCATATTAAACACTGACTGATACAGATGATGCACATGAAGTGATGCACGTTTTCTTGAGAATGCTTTTATATGTGAAAATACTTAAAGTCACCATGAAATCAAAACTGGCCATTCTTATTTTTGCAGTAATTATCATAAATGATTTATGCGACAACAATCCAATCAATTCCTGATGGACAAAATCAAGCCCCGCCCTACATTTGTTCTTGTTTGAGAAGCGTTTCACTCAGACAGAGAAGAAAATGACATTTCACGTCGACTTTAATGTGCAATTCATCGTGTTTCATTCACATTCTCATCTGTGTCTGCCTGTGTATGATATGCATCATGAAAAACTGAATTTGATCTTTTATTATCACTGTCTTTAATGCATTAAGATGTTTTAACAGCTTTCTGTGGAGGAGAAAACGCTTAAAGTAAAAATACTGTTTTTCCAGTGCGAGTGTCTCAGCAGTAGATCGTGTTTTTGACAAGAGAAAGTGTTTTCACGTAAAGCGCTCATGCATTTTTATGATGCATGTTGAGTATTTGCATGTTTCTGAACAGAAGCCGAGAGTCGAATCTCACGCCTGATTCATGAAGCGTCTGATCAGAGAGTTTAACACTGACTGACACTGATGTGTTTCCGCTGCAGTGGTGGAATGCAAGAGAAGATGGAAGACCATCAGGGACAGATACATCCGAGAGAGGAGACTGTGCAAGCTGAAGAAGGAAGAAGGCGGCCGGCGCTTGCATTACTGGCCGCACAGAGAAAGCCTCTCGTTTCTGGACGCTCATATCAGAAAGAGGAAGCGTCCCAGCGAAGCAGAGGCCCTGGAGGAGCTGGACGACGCGGACGGAAGCGCTCACGACTCGCCCGAGGAGTCGCTCGACGAGTCCAGCGGCGGCGATTCAAAGTCCAGCGTTGAAAAGAAAGCAAAGTCCGGCAGCAAGTTTCCTCTGAACGCGGCGGAGCCGAAGCATCAGATCAAGCCGGCGATCGCGGCTCAGTTGAATCCCTTGTCGCAGCTGCCGTTGTCTATCGTCACTCAGCTCGCCCCCGTCAAACAGCTGGCGGTTGTCACCGGTCTGCCTCCGGGTCTGAAGGTGTCGCAGGCGTCCGGTTCAGCTTCACCGCAGCCGGCCCTCGTGACGAATGCAGCTCCTGCGCTGCTGACGCCGTCGGCCTCACCCAGCGACCTCAGCGGCCAGACGGCGGAGAAAGAGCCGCTGAAGAGCTGCGAGAAAGCCGAGCGAGCGTTTGACGAGGACGAGTTGTTTCTCTTGAGTTACGTCCCTGCCCTCAAAAGACTGACGCCGCAGAAAAGAGCTGCGGTCAAAATGCAGATCCAGCAGATCATGTTTGACGCAGAGTTCAAAGACGAATGAACACGTTGGCGTTTCGTGCACGGGGTCCAATGCACGTTTTTTGCATTGGACCCCAAAACACTGAAAGATGCTTTATTTCTGTATATATCTCAGTATGAATGTGGAAATAAATTCCCTTTCCGTTTGACTAGGTTCAGTCAGATATTTAGTGGTGCTAAAGAACCTGTTCTGTGAAATATCACTAGTGAAAATGTTCTTGCGACATTAAATGTCTTGGTGCGAACTGCTGCTTCATGCATTTCTTTTATTAGCTTTTTGGATTTTCATAAGAAGCTCAGATGTACAGAACTGATAAACAGAATAAAATGTTTGCCAGTGACTGAATGAAGCTGTCTGCAGTTTTTTGTTGCATTGATTGATAAAAAACATGAGGAAAACTAGTGCGGACTCAGTTCATAATGCCACTTTAGATTAAAGGTGCTAAAGAGGATGTTTTGTTTTATACATTTTTGCAATATTACTTGAAACTGTGTTTACTAACTGATAAAAGACTATTTATTAGGTGCACTGAAAGGAATAATATTAATATACATCATCTGTGCACGAGGTAGGGCCTTAAAAACATCAGCCAATTGTTTACACGATCATCGCGTAAGCGATTGGCCCTCTGGCTTGTCAATCACTGCCGTGACGTTCCTTGTGAGAGACGTGCGCGCTCCAGTAACTTTCCACACTCCACAGGCGCCGCATGCAATGTTTTTGTCAGGAGACAGGAGTAACAACTGCAGATTACGAGTTACCTGCGGTGAGTCCGACATAATGAATCCACTAACACGACACAGCGAATGCCGGTGGTAAACACTCGTGTTCCAATACGAGTGTTTACGAGTTTTGGGAGGCGTTCCTTCAAAGGAGGGGGGGGGTTGTTCTATGCATGCGCTCATTTAAAAAACTCAGTAACAGTCTTTCGTTTCTCAGTCGATGAAAAGATCCTCTTTAGCACCTTTAACAACATAAAGACTGGAATGGCAAAGAAGGGAAATTATGGGAATTATGCAGTGATCGAATATCTTTCATATTAGCTTCTTCATATTAGCTTCTTCACTCAGATAAAACCTCATGATCTGATGAAATGCAGCATTGATAGTGTAAGTGATGAAGTTCATGAGTGAACCAGTGGATTCAGACACAGTGGCATCAATGAATCCAGTGCAAATGGGGTATAGAAGTTCATTTAAAAAAATGAAAAGTAAGAGTTTCAGATCACATGAGCCAATATTTTATTCACAATAGAACATAGATAACAAATGTTTAAATAGAGAAATTTTACATTTTAATCTACTAAATGATCTCATTTCAAATTTGATGCCTACTACAGGTCTTGGGGCAACATATGGCTGAAAAAGCAAGACATTTTGAAAAGATTCAGCTGGGAGAACATCTAGCAACTAAGAACTGATGATTGATATCAGGTCTGTAACATGATTAGCTATGAAAGGGATGTTGTAGAGAGGCAGAGTCTCTCAGAAGCAAAGATGGGCAGAACTGTGAAAGAGTGCATGAAAAGATTGTGGAATACTTTAAAAACAATGTTTCTCAACGTCAAATTGCAAAGGCTTTGCAAATCTCATCATCTACAGTGCATAACATCATCAAAAGATCAAAATCCGCCGTGCCATCTGCAGATGCCAACTAAATCTCTATCATGCAAAAAGGATGAACACGTTGGCGTTTCATGCACAGGGTCCAATGCACGTTTTTTGCATTGGACCCCAAAACATAACATATAACATATGTGAACATGATCCAGAAGCGCCGTCGTGTCCTGTTGTCCAAGGCTCATTTACAATGGACTGTTTCAAAGTGGAAAACTGTCCTATGGTCAGACAAATCCAAATTTGACATTCTTGTTGGAAATCATGGACACCGTGTCCTCCGGGCTAAAGAGTTGGGAGCGTGTTATCAGCGTTCAGTTCAAAAGCCAGCATCTCTGATGGTATGGGGGTGCATAAGTGCATACGGTATGGGAAGCTTGCATGTTTTGGAAGGCACTATGAATGCTGAAAGGTATATAAAGGATTTAGAGCAACATATGCTCCCCTCCAGACAACATCTGTTTCAGGGAAGACCTTGTGTATTTCAGCAGGACAATGCAAAACCACACACTGCAGCTATTACAACAGCATGGCTTCATCGTAGAAGAGTCCAGGTGCTGAATTGAATCCAGATCTTTCACTTATAGAGAAAAATATGTCAAAGACGACCATGAACTCTTCAGCAGCTGGAAACCCATATCAGGCAAGAATGAGACCAAATTCCAACACCAAAACTCCAGAAACTCAAAACCTCGATGCCCAGACATCTTCACACTGTTCTGAAAAGAAGAGGAGATGCTACACCATGGTAAACATACTCCCGTCCCAACTATTTTGAGACCTGTAGCAGGCATCGAATTTGAAATGAAAAAAAAATTACCCTGTTTAAACATTTATGATATCTCTGTTCTATTGTGAATAAACTGTGATTTTAAAGACTTTTAGTTTTCAAATTTAAAAAACGTCCCAACATTTCTGGAATTCGGGTTGTATTTATGAGATGAAAAGTCAAAATTATGAGCAGTCAGTTATGACAAAAGTTGAAATTATGACATTCAAAAATATGACAAGTCATAATTAAAATATAAAAAGTTGAAATTGACTTAATTGACTTTTTAAAGTCATAATTATGACATTAAAAAGTGAACATTATGATATAAAATGTCAAAGTTATAACAACATGAAGTTGAAATTGACTTGTCATAATTATGACATTAAAATGGGAAATTATGAGTCATGAAATAAAAAATTTAAAAATAAATCAATGACAGTTGACTTAAGTCATGATATAAAAAGTTGTAACTGACTAAAAAAGTCATAGTTATGACATTAAAATGTCAACATTATGATATAAAATGTTAAAATTATGACAACAAAGTTGAAATCGATTTGTTTCGAAATTATGACAGCTGAAATTATGACAAATTAAAAAACTGACAAGTCATAATTATGACAAAAAGTCATCATTTCAACATTTTATGTCATAATTTTTACTTTTTTAATTTTTATAATCATGATTTAATGTGTCATAATTTTGATATATGTCAGTTTTGACTTTTTATCTCATAATTATTACTTAGTATGTCATAATTGAGATTTACCAAAGTATGATTTTTCACGTGAGGAGAGTCAGATCTAAAGAGCAGGCTATAAACTGCAGCGTGAACATCATCAAACACTCACATGACTGATGCTGCTGACTTTAGACATGAATGTCACTCAAATGATGCTGAAGGAGGTTTAAAATCATACTGTAAAATCATGAGGACTTTTGTTTAAAAGAAGAGAATGTTATTGGTGAAAATAGTCACTTTACAACAGCAGTGATATTTCCATCAATGTACTGCACAAAGAAAGAAACTGATGAAAAACAGACACTACTAATATGAAGAAAATATATAAATGAAAAAAAAACTCAAAAACATGTTTAAAATTAATTTTAATCACCATCTTGACAGTCAACATGTGCTTACGCCTTTCACAGCGCAAGCGATATTTTGCACCCAAAATGTCTCCAAAAGTTTACATTATAAACATTTAGATTGTATATGAATAAATTGTCATGTGCCATCACACAAAGTTCTAAATTATGTTAAGCCTCTATTTTTTAAAACCTTTTTATTTGAATGGAAAAAAGTATGCTTTATTATATGTTAATGTAAAGTCTTCGAGGTTATTGTTCAGAAGTACATTAATGCATTTACAGGATTTCTCCAAATCTGATCAAGACTTGCTTTAGTAACACGAGTGACATCATTTGGCACCGTAACTGTAGAAGAATCCAATAAACCATCTGATCCCAAGAGAAATAAAGACTCTGGAGTTTATTTAAAATCTAGGAAGAAAAGCAGACATTATCAGGAGAGTCAATCACATGTGACAGTATCACAGACATGCAGTCACCATCTCTTTCACAGAAAAAGACCCCAGACGGGTTAACCAGTTTCCTTTCAAAATCCCATCAGGAGAAACACGCCTGCACTACTGAAACCTGACGGCACTGCTGGGATTTTACTGAGTGGATCTTTAGGAAGAATGATTATCGTGTCCCATCATCCTTCTTCAAGCAATAAGCAGCCAAAACATGATGAGCAGCGCCACAAACAGGAAGAGGCGGGACAGGAACTGCTCGTCCGTGTGCTGAGGGGTTCCTGGAGCCGCTGCCGAGGGACAGAAGAAGAGTTTGATTCGTCACAGAGAGAATCATTAGATTCAGTTCACACTGAGAAGCTTTAATAACGCCTCACAGTTAAACAGTCCATCTCAAAACATCATGTTCTTCCTCAGTGTTTCTGTCGCTCTCCAGCACAAATATCTAAACATTCTTAAATCAAGATACATTTACATCTTCTTCTGTTGAGTCTACCGCAGCCCACAGAACCGTATGGTGAAAAGTTCTGAAGTTTGGCACACTGATAGAGGACAGTCCCAACAGCAAACACAGCAAACTTGCTGTCTCAAACTCAAACCCTCTAGCGCCACCAACTGTCCAAATATTCACTAACATTTATGCTAATAACTTTTGAACCATTTGATTGCACCCTTTGATGTATAATTTTCCATCATCGAATCAGATCATGCTGGCGAAACACTTTTTGATAAACCCAACCGTTCTCGAATAACGCGCAAACTAATTCGACAAAGCCCTCGCCAAATTGGACACGAGGCTGTATCTCCGCAAAGTATTCAGCGTATTCAGACCAAACTTGGTGCATGTCATCACAAGCATGACCTGAGGCTACATGCAGCGTTTTGGCACAGCGCCACCTACTGCTCAGGAGATATGAAAAATCTGCTTATAACTTCTGAATGCTTTGCAAAAATTATAAAACTGGTCTAATCTGATTCAGTACATCATGTCTAGTCGAATGACACCCAATTTTCAAATATTGGCTATTGTGGGCGTCGGCCATTTTGAATTTTGTCCTAAAATGCTGCATTTTAAGAACGCATTAGCATACCGTTATGAAACTTGGTATGTGTCATTGTCATGTGACCATGTACTGAGGGTACTCAAAAAGTTGAAAGATTTCCAAAAATAAATTAGTAACTTTTAAATAATTTGACCGATAGATTTTAGAATAATGTGCAAATTAATTCGACAAAGAGCACTCCAAACTGGACACGAGGCTATATCTCCGCAAAGCTTTAGCGTATTCAGACCAATTTTGGTACATGTCATCCCAAGCATGACCTGAGGCCACTTGCAGCATTTCAGCACAGCGCCACCTACTGGTGAGGGGATATGAAAAATTGTCTTTAATGAAAACTTTACATATAACTTCTGAATGCTTTGTCCAAAATTCATAAAACTGGTCTCTTAGGATTCAGTGATTCACGCCTACTTTAGCCATACTGGCCATTGTGGGTATTTTGTCCTAAAATGCTGAATTTTAAGAACATATTAGCGTATCGTTACGAAACTCGGTATGTCTTCGGGACCATGCCCTGAAGGTACTCAAAATGTTGAGAAAGTTATAATGACATTTCCAAAAATGCTAATAACTTTTGATTAAGGTTAATAATGCAACTGGTCTTGATAGATTCCTTGAGTCATGCTGAATTATGCCATATTTACTCGAACTTGCTGTCTGCCATTTTGAATTTCTTTAAAAACCTACTTTTTCTAACTCCTAGAACACTGGTCTGATTTTCACCAAAATTAGCTCACATCATGAACATTTTCCATTTTTTTTTTTAACTCCTCCTATTGGACCTATTGGTAAAAGTAATAAGCAATTATTTTACATTACAAGTGATTGTATTTATGGGCTTTCAACTTTTTTGATTAAAATCATCTTCAAATGTCTTTCCTCATTGTTGCAGTCGATCTGATGCTCGTTGAGTTGATTTTTAGCTCCTCATTCTGCCTCTGTGGTGCTTGGCCTCTAATTTCTGTTTACAGCTAAATTAAGTCTTGCTTTCTGAAAAAAAATGTATCAAAATGAAGTTTGTGCTTAAAACAAGAACAAACATCTGCCAATGGAGTCAGAAAAATAAACTTAATTCAAAGGGAATATTAGTTGGTTTTTTTACTTGTTTTAAGCATAAAGTCACTCAATTTTAATAGTTATTTTCAGAAAATAACGCTTGATTTCTTCAGTCATTTCTCTTCTCCAGTAAATGTATCTCGACTTAAGAATGTTTAGATATTTGTGCTGGAAAACAAACAGAAACACTGATTTTTTGCAGCACAATTCAAAACTTGTGACTCGATTCATTTGCATCATCCTTTCTTAAGTTCATTTATAATAATTTATTATTTAAGCTCATTATTAAGTACTTTTATTTATTTTTGTACCTGGAGGTGGTCTTCCGTCATTGATATTGAATGCCGTGGCAAAGATCCCAAACGGAAAAGCGCCAATACCGAAAGACATCTGGAAGCCTCCATCTCCGAAGCCGAAGCCTTGAAATCCCTGCAAACACACATCATATCCTCACACATCTGATCTGCGTCATGTACTCTTCCTCATGCCATTCCAACCCTGTATGACTGACTTTAGAGCTGTTGTTCATCACCTGCTTTCGCTTTATGAAAAAGAGAAAACACGTTTGTGTGTGTGACCCACTAACAGAAAGTCACAGGTCTGAGGGCGAGTAAACGTTTTCTTCATTTTGAGTCCTTTTGTATATTTATCCAGTTAAATATTATGGTAAATAATCATTACGCAAGACCTTTAAGAGTTGAGAGAGCGAAAAGTGATGCAACCTTAAACGTCGGATGTTGTCATCACTCGTTCCAGCTTCGGTCCACAGAGACGCCTGTAATAAGCCCAGGCGGGACGGCTCGTTTGACTAATGAATTACCTACAGGTCGGCCCTACAGCACCTCCTTCATCCATGTAACAGTTTCATCACAAACGTCTTGTGCAACGATACGCCAGCGTTGCAAACGCCTTTAATGGTATATATTCCAAAAAATGTGTGACTTCTTTCATCTATACCATCTGATGAGCTCGTGAAAAAAGAAAAGCCTGCTTATATTGAGACTATTGACGGTGTGAAAGACACTCACGCCACGGTTCTCCGGTTCCGGCCGCTGTCCTTGTGGCCGTGGAGGAGTTCGCTCTCTGAAATCACACAGGAACATTCACTCAGATTTAATGATATACTGGTGCATGTGTGTGTGTGTGTGTGTGTCACAAGTCAAATCACATGCATTTGGAACTTGATGAAAATTTCTACTATTGCATGATCATATTTATAAGCTCAAATATCATTGACACATCCTGTACCTGGGGTCCTGTTGACCTGTGCTGCCTCTGCCGTACAGCGGGATCACTTTGTCTCGGCTGATGCCTGCTTTACACACGGGACACACCTGTCTGTTCGGCCTGGTTTCTAACCACTGCAAACACACAGAGGCACACGGTTCAGAAGTCATGTCACATGATCATGCACGCTTACTGAAACAGTGCAACAACTTACTTGATGCAAACATGGCCAGCTAGGAGGAGACGCCACAGGAGCGATCCAGAGAGAAGAGAGAAAACAAGGTGTTGAGCGATTCATATTTATTCACAATTTCATGAGCAAGTCCTGCAGGCTCTCACCAGAAGAGATGACCACACAGACTGATGACGGCGTCTTTAGATGTGTCCAGACAGATGTTACACTCAAACGTGCTGTCCTGAGCGCTGCCACCGCCGCCGCCGCCGTTCTCTCCTGCCGTCTGTCCATTCGCTGCTGCTGCTGCTGCTGAACTCTCATTGGCCGCTGCACTGGCCATTCTGCATTCACCTCGATGACCTCAACTTAAACACAGCAAAACCCGATGCATTAAATATACAAACACAGATGTACATTACTATATATATTTGTGTGTATATATATATATATACATATACACATATATATACCATACACTCATATATTCACATTATATATACTCATTTATACACTCACAATCATATATACATACCATACACTCATATATTCACATATATATACTCATTTATACACTCACACGTCACATATATACATACCATACACTCATATATTCATATATATATACTCATTTATACACTCACAATCATATATACATACCATACACTCATATATTCACATATATATACTCATTTATACACTCACACGTCACATATATACATACCATACACTCATATATTCATATATATATACTCATTTATACACTCACAATCATATATACATACCATACACTCATATATTCACATATATATACTCATTTATACACTCACACGTCACATATATACATACCATACACTCATATATTCACATATATATACTCATTTATACACTCACACGTCACATATATACAAACCATACACTCATATATTCATATATATATACTCATTTATACACTCACACGTCACATATATACATACCATACACTCATATATTCATATATATATACTCATTTATACACTCACAATCATATATACATACCATACACTCATATATTCATATATATATACTCATTTATACACTCACAATCATATATACATACCATACACTCATATATTCATATATATATACTCATTTATACACTCACAATCATATATACATACCATACACTCATATATTCATATATATATACTCATTTATACACTCACAATCATATATACATACCATACACTCATATATTCACATATATATACTCATTTATACACTCACAATCATATATACATACCATACACTCATATATTCACATATATATACTCATTTATACACTCACACGTCACATATATACATACCATACACTCATATATTCATATATATATACTCATTTATACACTCACAATCATATATACATACCATACACTCATATATTCACATATATATACTCATTTATACACTCACAATCATATATACATACCATACACTCATATATTCACATATATATACTCATTTATACACTCACAATCATATATACATACCATACACTCATATATTCATATATATATACTCATTTATACACTCACAATCATATATACATACCATACACTCATATATTCATATATATATACTCATTTATACACTCACAATCATATATACATACCATACACTCATATATTCATATATATATACTCATTTATACACTCACAATCATATATACATACCATACACTCATATATTCATATATATATACTCATTTATACACTCACACGTCACATATATACATACCATACACTCATATATTCACATATATATACTCATTTATACACTCACAATCATATATACACATATATCCGCATATATACACTTATATCCACACACACACACACACACACACACACACACACACACACAGTAATCAGAAGCGAAATGTTAAGAGTCAAAATAACACAAGCATCAGAATTTGTTGATTTGTTGATGTTAGCTCTTTAGCGGCTTATCTTATGCTCAAACAACACGACTGTCCGTCAACTCATCGCGATAATGCATATAAATAATGTATAAATAGAAAATATTACCTGATCCGTCTCATCAAACCGTCTGAGAGAGAATAATTAAAGCCGCTGCTTCACTCTTTAACTTTCAGCGGATTGCGTCAACATTACCCTTACCCGGAAGTTCAACCCACTGACGTCAAACGCATTAGGCCAATGGTGTTTTACCTTTCGAAATACAATAGAGAATTCGCATGATTCTGTGATTGATAAAGTATAGATACGTACAAGTACTTCTTTTATTCATTATAAGTTAATATAATTCAATAATAACTCTTTCAGTTCAATGTTATTGAAGCGCAGCGTCACGTCAGAACTGTTACTTTTCTCATCGCTGCGGAGGCGGAGCCAATCACTGTCGTGCTGATTACTAAAATAAAAAGCGATTAATGAGGAAGATATCCATTTGGACTTCAGGTACGAATAATTGGAAATTATACATTTTAATGGATATGCATTATAGTCTAATAAGAAAAGATTTCCTGAGATTTTAATGTGGTTCAAAAGAGCCCTCGAGCGCCACCTGCAGGAACTGTGATGTGTGAATAACTACATTAATAGCATCATGTGAATTTTGGAGCAGAAACTGACAAATACACGAGTGAAAGAGTCAAAGGTGAGAAGGTATGATGACTGTGATGTCTGAGTCACTGTCTGTTTGATAGAGATAGTGTATGAGGCAGTTTATTTACAGCTACAGTGCTTCAGATTATTAGGCCGATATAATGTGAGCAGTAAATAATACTATATAAAACAATGCAAATAATACAAATCATATATCAAAAATATAACAACATCCAAATACATAGTAAAACAAATAATAGCAAACAGTCATTTGTGTGTGTGTGTGTGTGTGTGAACTTGTGTTTATTCCAGTTGACCCCAAAAAGTATGAAAGATCTTTGACTCCTATAATTGGACGCCACAAGGACAAAATCTTTTATATGAGATTAAATGTTGACTCAATTCACTGTTGTCTTTCCCTAACCTATCCCTAAACCCGTCACAGGAAACGAACGTAATTCTAACTTTCTTATACAATTAAAAGGAACACTTTGAAAACACATCAGATCTCGATGGGGAAAAATGTCACGCTGGATATCCATACTGATATGGACTGGGAAATGTGTTAGGAATGAAAGGATGCCATATTGTTTGATAGAAATGAATATTATCAACCTACAGAGGACTGAATTCACCCCAAAAATTAAAGTGAAAAAATGATGCAGCAAAAGTTTTGGCAATATAGTATATATATATATAATGTACACTGCCCTCCAGAAGTTTGGAAGTTTGGACAATATCAGCATAAATCCTGATCATTTTTTTGGTGCAAATACATTACAGTAACTTCACATTATCATTGAAGACCAGCAATAATACTTTTCATTTTGATTACATAATGATGGCAATATATACATGTCAAAGTCAGATAACAGCTGTGATGCCTGACTGGTTTAAACTCGGCCCAGGTTTGAAAAAGTCATTTAGTCATTAGTTGCACGGGTATATTTGTAGCTATAGCCAACAATACATTGTACGGGTCAAAATTATTGATTTTTTTTTTCTTTAATGCCAAAAATCATTAGGATATTAAGTAAAGATCATGTTCCATGAAGATATTTTGTAAAGTTTCTACCGTAATTATATATAAAATTATTTTTGTGAATGGATATACATTGTTATGGACTTCATTTGGTCAACTTTAAGGCAAATTTTTTTGCACCTTCAGATTCCAGATTTTCAAATATTTTGATGAATTGAAAGTTTTAAAATGTGTTTTTGTAGTTTGTGTTGTCCCTTATCAGTGCAAAATTAATTATCACAAATTAAAAAGGATTCATGCCAATATTGTATTGTAAATATAAACTATGTTAGATATAAGAATATTAAAATTACATTAGGGTACTGTGACGGTATAGTGTAGGGAAGGGCCGTACTATAGTGACTCTGTCAAACATTCTTATATATTATTTTTAAGATGTTGTGTTTGTGGGGTCCGACTAAAAAACACACAATGTCATAAATTCCTCATCTTTCTATCTTAGTGAGGTCATTTGGACCCGACAAAGTAATATAAACAAGGATTTGTGTGTGAGATGAACACAACAGGGAATCAGCATCATCTCATGTTCCTCTTCTTGTTGTTATTGTAGGTTTATCTGTATATATTTATTCAGTTTCTGCTCTCATTACTGTAGA
>NC_090233.1:53635341-53650341 GCF_024489055.1 Chanodichthys erythropterus
TATTTAATTACTTAATGATTAAATTAAATGTTTGTAATCAAAAAGCATTTCTAATTAATTAAATTCAGGAAACTCATACAATTTAACAAAAATTTGTAAAAGTTTAACAAATTATATTTTTAGGGCCCCATGAAATATGTTTTATTTTTTCTAAATTTTGTGTTTTCCATTTTAATTATTGTTCTGGTTTCCATTTTAGAGTTTTAGAATTAATAAAACATAAATGATTACATTTATCTTTTTAAAATGTAATCAAATGAAAATTAAACAATTTCTTTGATTTGAGTTTTCTTGGCAAACAAAATGTTGCACCACACCGGTTTACTGTTGAAATAAAAAAAAGGAAGAAAAATTGTGATATTCCTTATAATTATTTCAATAATAATACATTTCTGTCACAGTTTCTTCAAGTTAAACCAGACTTTTATTTTATCGGGCTGCAGTGAAGAGCCGTGAGTGTGTGTGTGTCGTGTGTGTGTGTCGTGTGTGTGTGTCGTGTGTGTGTGTGTGTGTGTGTGTGTGTGTGTGTGTGTGTGTGTGTGTGTGTGTGTGTGTGTGTGTGTGTGTGTGTGTGTGTGTGTGTGTGTGTGTGTGTGTGTGTGTGTGTGTGTGTGTGTGTGTGTGTGTGTGTCGTGAGTGTGTGTGTGTCGTGAGTGTGTGTGTGTCGTGTGTGTGTGTGTGTGTGTGTTTGTGTGTGTGTGTGTGTGTGTGTGTGTGTGTGTGTGTGTGTGTGTGTGTGTGTGTGTGTGTGTGTGTGTGTGTGTGTGTGTGTGTGTGTGTGTGTGTGTGTGTGTGTGTGTGTGTGTGTGTGTGTGTGTGTGTGTGTGTGTGTGTGTGTGTGTGTGTGTGTGTGTCGTGTGTGTGTGTGTCGTGTGTGTGTGTCGTGTGTGTGTGTCGTGTGTGTGTGTGTGCAGATGAAATGATGAAGATGAACTACAGCCTACTTTTGTTTTATTCATACAAAATCTGTGAAATTCCATGATATTCATGATATTTTTATAACTAGATTCCATGATTCCTTCAGTGTTTTTCGCATTGCGGAAGCCATAAAGCCCGTGTCTTTAAGAGGTCAGAGGTGGATCCGACTACACTGCTTACACTAAAGGCTTCTGGGATTAGCCGCCTTGCACACACACACTCTCACACACCCACACACGCACACACACCCACACACTCTCACACACCCACACACGCACACACACTCTCACACACTTGCACACACACACACTCTCACACACTCTCACACACCCACACACGCACACACACTCTCACACACTTGCACACACACACACTCTCACACACTCTCACACACCCACACACGCACACACACTCTCACACACTTGCACACACACACTCTCACACACTTGCACACACACACTCTCACACACACACACACACACGCACACACACACTCTCACACACCCACACACGCACACACACCCACACACTCTCACACACACACACCCCGCTTCATTCTTCTACATGCCGAACCGGTTGGTTTTTATGCGGATGGAAAACTGTAGTAAAATCCTGTGAGTGTGTTTCCTGCTGCGGCGCTCAGATCGTGTTGAATGTGTGTTTGAGTTTCATCATGAAGCTGTTCGTCTGCTCTGACAGTGCATTAATAATACATCGTTCAATAATGATTTATAATAAGCACTTATTTATCTCTTTATTATTGTGTATATATTAGGATTTTTGCTAGTGACCTTTGACCTGAAAATAGCCTTGTTGCTGACATGGCGTAAATAATTAAATTTCTACCTGTACCTGTAAGAGGTCAAAGGTCACTAGTGAAAACTCAATTACACAGACAAATAATAATAATCATTAATAAAGTAAATAATAACAACTATTATATATTTTCTAGTTGTTTTTGTGTGTGTATATATTAGGGTTTTCATTAGTGACCTTTGACTGACCCAAATCAGTTTTTATACTGTAAATAAGGTACAGACATGTGGTGTGATGACTATAAAATAGACTCACATAATAACTGTAATAAATACATAATAATAATAATTACAAATGTAAATCAACATAATGCAATTATTAAGGATAATTTGCATTCATTTTTTTACAGTTTGGATTAAAAAATGTATTTTGGCTGATCAGACAACATTAATCTGAGATCACTGAGTATTTGATAATTGATGTTTTCAGTTTGAACCCATTATTGTTTAGTACTTTTTTCATTGAATAATTCATCCCACATTAAAAATAAAATGAATACAAAAACTGAATGATTTTTTAATGGAATAATTCTTCCAAACAAACAAACAAGCAAATAAATAATTCAATATTTTTTTTTTTTCATGGAATAATTCACCCTAATAAATAAACAAATAAATATATACATAAATAATATATTGGTTGATTTGTTTAATTGAATAATTCACCCTAATAATTACATAAATTAAATAAAAAGGTAGCACAATTTTTTGTTGTTGTTGTGTTTTTTTTAATGGAATAATTTACCCAAATAAGTAAAATACTGCATGATTTTGTCATGGAATAATTCATCCAAATCAAAAATCAAATCAAAATCAAATCAAATAAAATAAAATAAAATAAAATAAAATAAAATAAAATAAAATAAAATAAAATAAAATAAAAATAAAGTAAAAATAAAGTAAAAATGTTGAATTTGTTTTCTCATGGAATAATTCACCCCAATAAATAAATACATTAATAAATAAATTTACTGAATGATGTTTTTCATGGAATAATTCACTCTAATAAATAAATTAAAAATAAGATGTTTATCAGAGTGAAATCAAGTCCCGTGTGTGTGTGTGTGTGTGTGTGTGTGTGTGTGTGTGTGTGTGTGTGTGTGTGTGTGTGTGTGTGTGTGTGTGTGTGTGTGTGTGTGTGTGTGTGTGTGTGTGTGTGTGTGTGTGTGTGTGTGTGTGAGCCGAGGGTGAGTAATGATGACAGAACGTTCATGTTTATGTCCTGTAAGGAACTGAAAGTGGAATGACAGTCCGTGTTCAGTGTTGAGTGAACTAGTCTCTGTAACTCCTGCAGTAACTCTCCCTTTCTTCTCTCACTTCTCACTTCTCTCAGTGTGTGAGTGTGTTTAGTGAAGGGATTGTTCTGTTGTAGGTGAGTGTGTTGTGTCTCGTCAGGCGCTCGCTCCCTTCCCCCTCTCCCCGAGGATCTCCCGCACGTCCTTTTGTCTGTTTAACGCCGACCGGAAACACCCTTGATCCGGTGAGGTTTCTGACGGTCTTGAGCTCGACGCCGGTCGGATCGTTCTCATGGAGTCAGAGTCGCTCCGTCCGACTGACACCAGCTCTCAGAAGATCTCAGACCGGCTGCGCTTCACTAACTGTGACTTCTGGCATGTCAAAGACAGATAGGCCCTGCCCTGTGTGTGTGTGTGTGTGTGTGTGTGTGTTTTCTCTC
This sequence comes from Chanodichthys erythropterus, assembly GCF_024489055.1. Taxonomy (NCBI): domain Eukaryota; kingdom Metazoa; phylum Chordata; class Actinopteri; order Cypriniformes; family Xenocyprididae; genus Chanodichthys; species Chanodichthys erythropterus. Next base: position 53,638,750 of record NC_090233.1, read on the forward strand.
AGTTTTGACTCATCTCTGACTCATCTAGTGTTCATGGACAGAATCTGGTCACAGCGGCTGAACTGTTGAGCTCAGATAAACTACAGTCAGTTAAAACACAAGTTTGTTCATTATAAATGACACTTTATAAGCATTTAATTTCTCTTACATTTGCTATATTAGAAATATTATTTATTTGTCTGCACTGATCAGATGACAAGAACTTGAATTGATCTGAATAATGATTAGACCAGCTTGTTGCTTTCTTAAAATCTTCAGATAATGACAAAACGCATTATAATCATAATTAAGAGTTCAGTTTCCAGCGGACGGGAAGTGAGTTATAATGGGAGGAATTCAGATGCTGGTTTTGTGTGATCTGTGGATGTGTCTGTGTCTCATTCTGCTCCTGATTATCATCCAGACGTCATGTTTACTATTTAGTGCACATATTACTGTAATTACAGGGCCATAAAATGTATTTATAACTGTGTTGCCCGTGGCCGAATGTTTCCTCCTCATGCGCAGTCCTTCAGCACATGTGCTGCTTCTCATGTTTAGACAGAGTAAAACGAAAGCATTAGCAGAGATTTGCATATCAAGTAAGTGTGTGTGTGTGTGTGTGTGTGTGTGTGTGTGTGTGTGTGTGTGATGAGAAGGTATAAATATGTGCAGATTCACACTGACGTTGGATTGTGATCTAAACCGGCTGCAGAATATCAGTGTTATTTATGTGAAGTTCAAAGGTCATGAAATGAATTGTGGCACTCTGGAGGGTTTAAATGTGCCGAATCGTGCTTGTTTTTGTGTTCGTTGATCCCTGTTGAATCTGTCCAACAAATAAAACGCTTCACATTTTTCTCTTCCTTCTTCTTCTCTCTACTTCTCTTTATTCAGACATTTATTTAGGAGTAGCAGGACTTTTTATTGCCTATTCCCCATCACATATTTTAGTTATTATCATAAATAGGCATCATTTGAAAGCTCAAAAAACACTCAAAACACAACACTCAACACAAAAAATATATCCTGTGAAAAATGACATTTTAAATTTCTAACACAAGCTGATTTGACATCCGGCTTTGATTTTTATAGTCTAAATTATTTTGTAAAATATACGTTTTGTATAAAAATAAAAGATATTTAGTTCAGTACATTTGCTTTACAGTCATTTTTTTCACTTTCATTTTTTTAAGTGTTTCACTTCTGCAGTAATAAATTATTTAAAACCAACCCAGCATTCATAAATTACATTTATTTTCACATCTGTGAGGGCTTAACAGGTTAATGGACATTATTTTTTACTTTATTGATTTTTCAAGAAATAAGAAATTAAAGAAAAAAGGGGAAAACAAATAATAATAATAATAAAAACTATAGAAAAAGGCATATTCACAATATTTTTTTATTATCGTTACATTACAGTATATATGCTTCTCAAAATAAGTCAATCTTCCATATTGTGTATTTCTTTAATCATTTCTGTCATTCACCAAATAAAGGCATGTTTATAGCAAAATTTAAAAAAGTTTATTAAACTGAAAGAGCTTGTAAAATTGTTATTTTTCATCTATGGTTATAAGAAAATATTGCTCATTTTTTAAAATATAAATTTTAAAGGGGTGGTTGATTATGATTTGACTTTTGTAACTTTAGTTAGTGTGTAATGTTGCTGTTTGATCATAAACAACATCTGCAAAGTTACGACACTCAAAGGCTGTTGTCACAAAAAATCCAATCTTTTGCTCACATCTGACACTGATTGGAATTAGTTGCACACGTGTAAACACAAAAAATCCACCCAAGATCCGATTTTTTTTTTTTTCTTCACATCCGATGTGAGCCACTTCAAAATGTGGTTTTAAAGGTGCCATAGAACGTCTTTTCACAAGATGTAATATAAGTCTAAGGTGTCTCCTGAATGTGTCTGTGAAGTTTCAGCTCAAAATACCCCATAGATTTTTTTCTAATTCATTTTTTAACTGCCTATTTTGGGGCCTCATTAACTATGCACTGATTCAGGCTGCGGCCCCTTTAAATCCTCGCGCTCCCCGCCCCCCCGAGTTCTCGACTATAATACAGTGCATAAAGTTCACACAGCTAATATAACCCTCAAATGGATCTTTACAAGATGTTCGTCATGTATGCTGCATGCATGCGTCGGATCATGTGAGTATAGTATTTATTTGGATGTTTACATTTGATTCTGAATGAGTTTGATAGCGCTCTGTGGCTAAAGCTAACATTACACACTGTTGGAGAGATTTATAAAGAATGAAGTTGTGTTTATGAATTATACAGACTGCAAGTGTTTAATAATGAAAATAGCGACGGCTCTCGTCTCCGTGAATACAGTAAGAAACGATGGTAACTTTAACCTCATTTAACAGTACATTAGCAACATGCTAACGAAACATTTAGAAAGACAATTTACAAATATCAGTAAAAATATCATGATATCATGGATCATGTCAGTTATTATTGCTCCATCTGCCATTTTTCGCTGTTGTTCTTGCTTGCTTACCTAGTCTGATGATTCAGCTGTGCACAGATCCAGACGTTAATACTGGCTGCCCTTGTGTAATGCCTTGAACATGAGCTGGCATATGCAAATATTGGGGTCATACATATTAATGTTTCCGACTGTAACGTAACAGTCAGTGTTATGTTGAGATTCGCCTGTTCTTCGGAGGTCTTTTAAACAAATGAGATTTACATAAGGAGGAGGAAACAATGGAGTTTGAGACTCACTGTATGTCATTTCCATGTACTGAACTCTTGTTATTCAACTATGCCAGTATAAATTCAAATTTTGATTCTAGGGCACCTTTAAATCCGATACATATCCGATCTCTGGACATGCGACCTACGTCTAAACATGCATATCCGATTCCCATTGGAATCCCAAGCCATCACAAGGCGAGGGCGGCACATTTACTCACTAAAAGGTAGCTTTATTGTTGTATTGTGAAGCAGACGTGCTTGTATGCACTCGTACTGAAAATTCGCAGCTTTATTATTGAGGTGGGAACTTTATATGTCTTACGTTATCTGTTTTTCCAGAAAGAAATTGCGTACACACGCATACATCCAGCAGCTGAATGTCAGCCTTTTCCCGGTTCATTAGCCAAAAGCCTCACTGTAGTTACTCTCTCTCCCTATCTCGCTCGAATCCATAAAAAAATTGAATTCTAAAATTACCTTTATTTTCCAGTCTATATCCGTTCAGTCAGAATTTGTACTGCAATACATCCATGACACTGACAGCTGTTAACTTATCCATTCTGACAGGTAATCATGGCGACTCGATGTGAAATATATAAATAATTTTGATAGCGCGGCCATTCAAAACCCAAGGGTCTACCATGTGCATGTAAAACTATCAATAGAGATCATTTTGGGTCAGGAAGTAATGTAAACAGATATCGGATACCAGTCGCATCTAAGGTGAATGTAAACACGCTGGCCAAAAAAACGGATATGTCACCGTTACTGACGATCCTCATTTTGGCTGCGTGAGATTCTCCAGCTTTGTTGTTTTTGAGCTGTTAAAGCTCCGCCCCTTCTGGAGCAGCAGCTCATTTGCATTTAAAGGGACACACACAATAACGGCGTGTTTTTGCTCACACCCAAATAGGGGCAAATTTGACAAGCTATAATAAATGATCTGTGGGGGATTTTGAGCTGAAACTTCACACACACATTCTGGAGACACCAGAGACTGATATTACATCTTGTGAAAGAGGCATTTTAGGTTGAATATAATACTATTTTCATTGAAGTCTGTATCTGTTATTATGATTATTTTATGATGTGTTTTCCAAGAAAACAGCCTTTTGCGTGACATAAGTAAGTAAACACACACGGAGGCGTGCGGGTCGCTGCAGCCGCTGGTTGGCGTGTGGGTCGGGATCAAGGGTCAGTCGGTGCTCCTGAGGCCGAGTGCTTTATCTGCTGCAGATTAGTGCTTCAGTCTCTGGCTGGAAAACAACAACAGTCACAGCTTCACTTCTGTGACGTGACGTGTTTCTGAGTGACTCGACTGATCGATTTTCTCCATGATAAATTGATTGGATGGTGAAAGTGTCTCTATATGAAGCAAACAGGCACTGATGATGTCAGCTGTGCTTTCAGAGGCGTTTTGATGATGATTATGAAGAGAAATGCTTTTGTGTTTGTAATAACATTAGAATCATTACAGTAAGATCATGAATGTGCATTAAAGAGCCATGTTTTTATTTCATGTGAGCAGAAGACGTGATGTGTGTTTGATTTCCCTTCTGCAGCTACTAAAAATGATTTCTGAAGGATCATGTGACACTGAAGACTGGAGTAATTCAGCTTTGATTCACAGAAAACGGCTCTTTTAAATTATATAATATATTATTTATAAGAATATTTCACAAATGTTTCAAAAACATTAAAAAAACAAAAAATTGAATAATTCATATTACGAAATATAAACAGTTTCTGGGGTTTAAAAAATAAACTAGTTTAAGTCGGTCAGGGTGTTGATGTTGATGTTGTTTATTTTTCCTCCAGTCCAACAGGAAAGAAGTTCCGGAGTAAACCGCAGTTGTCCCGTTACCTTGGCAACACTGTGGATCTGGGATGTTTCGACTTCCGCACCGGCAAAATGATGCCAAGCAAGATGCAGAAGAACAAACAGAGAATGCGCAGCGACATCCTCAGCCTGAGCAAGGTAACACACTGATCCAGACGTCACACACACACACACTGATCCAGACATCACACACACTGATCCAGACGTCACACACACACACTGATCCAGACGTCACACACACTGATCCAGACGTCACACACACTGATCCAGACGTCACACACACTGATCCAGACGTCACACACACTGATCCAGACGTCACACACACTGATCCAGACGTCACACACACTGATCCAGACGTCACACACACTGATCCAGACGTCACACACACTGATCCAGACGTCACACACACTGCTCCAGACGTCACACACACACACTGATCCAGACGTCACACACACACACTGATCCAGACGTCACACACACTGATCCAGACGTCACACACACTGATCCAGACGTCACACACACTGATCCAGACGTCACACACACTGATCCAGACGTCACACACACTGCTCCAGACGTCACACACACTGATCCAGACGTCACACACACTGCTCCAGACGTCACACACACTGCTCCAGACGTCACACACACTGATCCAGACGTCACACACACACACACTGATCCAGACGTCACACACACACACACACTGATCCAGACGTCACACACACTGCTCCAGACGTCACACACACTGCTCCAGACGTCACACACACACTGATCCAGACGTCACACACACTGATCCAGACGTCACACACACTGATCCAGACGTCACACACACACACTGCTCCAGACGTCACACACACACTGATCCAGACGTCACACACACACACTGCTCCAGACGTCACACACTGATCCAGACGTCACACACACACTGCTCCAGACGTCACACACACTGCTCCAGACGTCACACACACACACACTGATCCAGACGTCACACACACACACACTGATCCAGACGTCACACACACACACTGATCCAGACGTCACACACACACACTGATCCAGACGTCACACACACACACTGATCCAGACGTCACACACACACACTGATCCAGACGTCACACACACTGCTCCAGACGTCACACACACTGATCCAGACGTCACACACACTGCTCCAGACGTCACACACACTGCTCCAGACGTCACACACACACTGATCCAGACGTCACACACACTGCTCCAGACGTCACACACACTGCTCCAGACGTCACACACACTGCTCCAGACGTCACACACACTGATCCAGACGTCACACACACTGATCCAGACGTCACACACACACACACTGATCCAGACGTCACACACACACACACTGATCCAGACGTCACACACACCGACTGATCCAGACGTCACACACACACACTGATCCAGACGTCACACACACACACTGATCCAGACGTCACACACACTGATCCAGACGTCACACACACTGATCCAGACGTCACACACACTGCTCCAGACGTCACACACACTGCTCCAGACGTCACACACACTGCTCCAGACGTCACACACACTGATCCAGACGTCACACACACTGATCCAGACGTCACACACACACACACTGCTCCAGACGTCACACACACACACTGATCCAGACGTCACACACACACACTGCTCCAGACGTCACACACACTGCTCCAGACGTCACACACACACACTGATCCAGACGTCACACACACACACACACTGCTCCAGACGTCACACACACTGATCCAGACGTCACACACACTGCTCCAGACGTCACACACACACACTGATCCAGACGTCACACACACACACACACTGCTCCAGACGTCACACACTGCTCCAGACGTCACACACACTGATCCAGACGTCACACACACACACTGCTCCAGACGTCACACACACACACTGATCCAGACGTCACACACACTGATCCAGACGTCACACACACTGATCCAGACGTCACACACACTGATCCAGACGTCACACACACTGATCCAGACGTCACACACACACACACTGATCCAGACGTCACACACACACACACTGATCCAGACGTCACACACACACACTGATCCAGACGTCACACACACACACTGATCCAGACATCACACACACTGATCCAGACGTCACACACACACACTGATCCAGACGTCACACACACTGATCCAGACGTCACACACACACTGATCCAGACGTCACACACACACTGATCCAGACGTCACACACACTGATCCAGACGTCACACACACTGATCCAGACGTCACACACACACACTGCTCCAGACGTCACACACACACTGATCCAGACGTCACACACACACACTGATCCAGACGTCACACACACACACTGCTCCAGACGTCACACACACACTGATCCAGACGTCACACACACACACTGATCCAGACGTCACACACACACACTGATCCAGACGTCACACACACACACTGATCCAGACGTCACACACACACACTGATCCAGACGTCACACACACACACTGATCCAGACGTCACACACACACACACTGCTCCAGACGTCACACACACTGCTCCAGACGTCACACACACTGATCCAGACGTCACACACACACACTGATCCAGACGTCACACACACACACTGATCCAGACGTCACACACACACACTGATCCAGACGTCACACACACACACTGATCCAGACGTCACACACACACACTGATCCAGACGTCACACACACACACTGATCCAGACGTCACACACACACACTGATCCAGACGTCACACACACACACTGATCCAGACGTCACACACACACACTGATCCAGACGTCACACACACTGCTCCAGACGTCACACACACTGATCCAGACGTCACACACACACACTGATCCAGACGTCACACACACACACTGATCCAGACGTCACACACACACACTGATCCAGACGTCACACACACACACACTGCTCCAGACGTCACACACACTGCTCCAGACGTCACACACACTGATCCAGACGTCACACACACACACTGATCCAGACGTCACACACACACACTGATCCAGACGTCACACACACACACTGATCCAGACGTCACACACACACACTGATCCAGACGTCACACACACACACTGATCCAGAAGTCACACACACACACTGATCCAGACGTCACACACACACACTGATCCAGACGTCACACACACACACTGATCCAGACGTCACACACACACACTGATCCAGACGTCACACACACACACTGATCCAGACGTCACACACACACACTGATCCAGACGTCACACACACACACTGATCCAGACGTCACACACACACTGATCCAGACGTCACACACACACACTGATCCAGACGTCACACACACACACTGCTCCAGACGTCACACACACACTGATCCAGACGTCACACACACACACTGATCCAGACGTCACACACACTGATCCAGACGTCACACACACACACTGCTCCAGACGTCACACACACACTGATCCAGACGTCACACACACACTGATCCAGACGTCACACACACACACTGCTCCAGACGTCACACACACACTGATCCAGACGTCACACACACACTGATCCAGACGTCACACACACTGATCCAGACGACACACACACACACACCTCCAGACGTCACACACACACAGATCCACACGACACACACACACACACACTGATCCAGACGTCACACACACACACTGATCCAGACGTCACACACACACACTGATCCAGACGTCACACACACTGATCCAGACGTCACACACACACACTGATCCAGACGTCACACACACACTCATCCAGACGTCACACACACACACACTGATCCAGACGTCACACACACACACACTGATCCAGACGTCACACACACACACTGATCCAGACGTCACACACACACACTGATCCAGACGTCACACACACACACTGATCCAGACGTCACACACACACACTGATCCAGACGTCACACACACTGATCCAGACGTCACACACACTGATCCAGACGTCACACACACACACTGATCCAGACGTCACACACACACACACACTGCTCCAGACGTCACACACACTGATCCAGACGTCACACACACACACTGATCCAGACGTCACACACACACACACTGCTCCAGACGTCACACACACTGCTCCAGACGTCACACACACCGATCCACACGTCACACACACACACTGCTCCAGACGTCACACACACACACTGATCCAGACGTCACACACACACACACTGCTCCAGACGTCACACACACTGCTCCAGACGTCACACACACACACACTGATCCAGACGTCACACACACACACTGATCCAGACGTCACACACACACACACTGATCCAGACGTCACACACACACACACTGATCCAGACGTCACACACACTGATCCAGACGTCACACACACACACACTGATCCAGACGTCACACACACACACTGCTCCAGACGTCACACACACTGATCCAGACGTCACACACACACACTGCTCCAGACGTCACACACACACACTGATCCAGACGTCACACACACACACTGATCCAGACATCACACACACTGATCCAGACGTCACACACACACACTGATCCAGACGTCACACACACTGCTCCAGACGTCACACACACTGATCCAGACGTCACACACACACACTGATCCAGACGTCACACACACACACTGATCCAGACGTCACACACACACACTGATCCAGACGTCACACACACACACTGATCCAGACGTCACACACACACACTGATCCAGACGTCTCACACACACACACTGATCCAGACGTCACACACACACACTGATCCAGACGTCACACACACACACTGATCCAGACGTCACACACACTGATCCAGACGTCACACACACACACTGATCCAGACGTCACACACACACACACTGATCCAGACGTCACACACACACACTGATCCAGACGTCACACACACACACACTGATCCAGACGTCACACACACACTGCTCCAGACGTCACACACACTGCTCCAGACGTCACACACACTGATCCAGACGTCACACACACACACTGATCCAGACGTCACACACACACACTGATCCAGACGTCACACACACACACTGATCCAGACGTCACACACACACACTGATCCAGACGTCACACACACACACTGATCCAGACGTCTCACACACACACACTGATCCAGACGTCACACACACACACTGATCCAGACGTCACACACACTGATCCAAGACGTCACACACACACACTGATCCAGACGTCACACACACACACACTGATCCAGACGTCACACACACACACACTGATCCAGACGTCACACACACACACTGATCCAGACGTCACACACACACACACTGATCCAGACGTCACACACACTGCTCCAGACGTCACACACACTGCTCCAGACGTCACACACACTGCTCCAGACGTCACACACACTGATCCAGACGTCACACACACTGATCCAGACGTCACACACACTGATCCAGACGTCACACACACACACTGCTCCAGACGTCACACACACTGCTCCAGATGTCACACACACTGATCCAGACGTCACACACACTGCTCCAGACGTCACACACACTGATCCAGACGTCACACACACTGATCCAGACGTCACACACACACACTGATCCAGACGTCACACACACACACTGTTCCAGACGTCACACACACACTGATCCAGACGTCACACACACACTGCTCCAGACGTCACACACTGATCCAGACGTCACACACACACTGCTCCAGACGTCACACACACTGCTCCAGACGTCACACACACTGATCCAGACGTCACACACACTGATCCAGACGTCACACACACTGATCCAGACGTCACACACACTGCTCCAGACGTCACACACACTGATCCAGACGTCACACACACACACACTGATCCAGACGTCACACACACACACACTGATCCAGACGTCACACACACACACACACTGATCCAGACGTCACACACACACACACTGATCCAGACGTCACACACACACACTGATCCAGACGTCACACACACACACTGATCCAGACGTCACACACACACACTGATCCAGACGTCACACACACACACTGATCCAGACGTCACACACACACACTGATCCAGACGTCACACACACTGATCCAGACGTCACACACACACACTGATCCAGACGTCACACACACACACACACTGCTCCAGACGTCACACACACTGATCCAGACGTCACACACAAACACTGATCCAGACGTCACACACACACACACTGCTCCAGACGTCACACACACTGCTCCAGACGTCACACACACACACACACACTGCTCCAGACGTCACACACACTGATCCAGACGTCACACACACACACTGCTCCAGACGTCACACACACACACTGATCCAGACGTCACACACACACACTGCTCCAGACGTCACACACACTGCTCCAGACGTCACACACACACACTGATCCAGACGTCACACACACACACACACTGCTCCAGACGTCACACACACTGATCCAGACGTCACACACACACACTGCTCCAGACGTCACACACACACACTGATCCAGACGTCACACACACACACTGATCCAGACATCACACACACTGATCCAGACGTCACACACACACACTGATCCAGACGTCACACACACTGCTCCAGACGTCACACACACTGATCCAGACGTCACACACACACACACACACTGCTCCAGACGTCACACACACTGCTCCAGACGTCACACACACACACTGATCCAGACGTCACACACACACACTGATCCAGACGTCACACACACACACTGATCCAGACGTCACACACACACACTGATCCAGACGTCACACACACACACTGATCCAGACGTCACACACACACACTGATCCAGACGTCACACACACTGATCCAGACGTCACACACACTGATCCAGACGTCACACACACACACTGATCCAGACGTCACACACACACACACACACTGATCCAGACGTCACACACACACACTGATCCAGACGTCACACACACACACACTGATCCAGACGTCACACACACACTGATCCAGACGTCACACAC
>NC_090233.1:53655341-53665341 GCF_024489055.1 Chanodichthys erythropterus
ATCAGGTTCAGTTGATGTGTGTGTCTCTATCTCTCTCTCTCGGTCTGAAGTTTCAGCAGTGATAGAGTCGCTCACACTGCATCACCTCTCGGTGTCATTCTCAGTAATTATGGAAAACATAATTTCTCATTTCTTTCGTTTGACGACGTGATCTGATGTGATCACGACAGGTTTTGTCTTGTTTAATCCGGTTCATTCGTCACCCGTGTTTCTGCTTATTCCGCCATGATGTGAGATTGGAGCTTTTAGAACTAAATCGGGAACATTGATCTCCAGAAGGTCCAGTGGTGTTTGAGATGTAGCTCTTCATCAGACGCGTCCTGTCTGAATGCTTTACTGTCCGCTGGGTCACAATAAGACGGAATGAGCTTGTAAAGATGTCAGGCTGCAGAAGAGAAAATCTTTACGCAGATTAAATGGTTTGTGAGATAAAAGACCTCGAATGAACTCTCAGAGAATCATGGGAGCGTAAACATAACAAACACACTCGTCCTCGTCCCTATCGCTGCCAATGCTTCACTTTTATTAAAGCTCTTTGGGTTATATAATGGAATGAACATTAAAACACAGTCCGTTTCTGAAGCACACAAAGGTTTGAGGTCAGTAAGATTCTTTTATATATCCAGGGACGCACTAAACTGATCAAAAGTGGCATTAAAGACATTTATAATGTCACAAAAGATTCTGTTTCAAATAAATGCTGTTCTTTTGAACTTTCTATTCATCAAAGAATCCTGAAAAATAAAAGTTTCCAAAGAAATATGACCTGTTTTCAACATTGATAATAATCCTAAATGTTTCTTGAGCAGCAAATCATCATATTAGAATGATTTCTGAAGGATTTTCTCTGTATTTATCATCCTATAAATGCATCTTTGGTGAGCAGAAGAGACTGATAAACCTTGTGCTGACTGTGTGAATGTAAATGCCTCGGTTCTTCATGTTACAGTAGTCGAGGGTGGATTTTCTTCTACAAGCCCCGTGACGCTCATGGAAGAGCTTTATTTAAGTCTCGGGTTCAATAAATGGCGCGGTGTTTATGAGCTGCTGCTGGCGTTTATGGCTCCCGTGGGCCGCCGCCGGACTAACAGCTGATGTCTAACCAGCTCTACACATCCGGTTATTGAAACTTCATAATGTGCACTTAAGAGACGTGAGCGAGGCGAAATATCACTGATGATACGTGCAGAAGAGCCCCGCAGGACCATCTGACCTTTTGCATTCATTACCACACATGATTAAGACTGGGAAACGCTGTGTATCTGGAGGACGGGGGTAATTAGAGCCATATTAGTAAGCTTGAGGATGAGATCTAATGTCAGAGATCTGTCATCTGTCACTCATTATCATCTGTAGGACTTTCTGTCTTTTTCGGGCGAATCTTCTCGCAGCTCTAGTCTGAACACAATCAGTCACTGTGAGAACGTGTTATTTTAGAGTATTGATATTTGAATTGGGTTTTATATGTTCACTTTGCATCTTAATTTTAGTTTGTTTTAATAATTTTAATATTTTTTTGTGTACCTAATATTTGTTTTATTTTATTTCAGCTTTATTTATTTTATTTTATTGATTTCAATTAACGAAAATATTTTATATATATCACAACGCTTTAGTGTATTAAGACAAATCTTGGTACATGTGATCACATGCATGACCTGAGGCTATATGCAGCGTTTCAGCACAGCGCCACCTACTGGTGCGAATATAACATGCAAATGAACTCATGCGTAACGCGTAAACAATTCGACGAAGAGTGTACCAAAATGGATGCGATATCTCCGCACTGCTTTAGTGTATTCAGACGAATCTTGGTACATGTGATCACAAGCATGACCTGAGGCTACATGCAACGTTTCAGCACAGCGCCACCTACTGGTGCGAACAACACGCAAACAGACTATATACGCATTACGCGCAAACGAATTTGACAACGAGGGTGTCAAAATTGATGCGATATCTCCACCGCTTTATGTTCAGTTTTCATCATAATTTTAGTTTGTTTTAATAATTTTATTTCATTAATTTTTTGTGTATCTTTGTTTTATTTTATTTCAGCTTTATTTCAATTAACGATTCAGTAGTTAACAGCTCTGCTCTGTTGTTGTTGTTGAGTTAGAGTGAAGAACTGGATCTTCATCAGTTCTTCTCATCTCTTGTGTGTGTGCAGCTCTTCTGGGAGAAGCGTTTGAAGGGATTGCGGTCGTCGGATGTGTCGGAAGAAGTGCTCAGGACTATGGATCTGCCCAAGGGCTTACAGAGTAAGATGGCGTCAGTGTCCGTCTTTCAGTCTCATTCCAGTGGTTTTGTCTGTGGGTGTGTAACACCTGTATGTCGTCACAGGTATCGGCCCAGACTCGTCGGACGAGACACTGCTGTCGGCCATAGCGAGCGCCCTGCACATGAGTTCAGCGCCCATCACGGGTCAGACGTCCACGGCCGCCGAGAAGAACCCCGCCATCTGGCTCAACACATCCCAGCCGCTCTGCAAAGCCTTCACCGTCACTGATGAAGACATACGGTGAGTGTTCAGACTGTGCTCTTGAAGTCTATGAATTTTGGCACACAGCTAGAGGACAGTCCCAACAGCAACCAGAGCAATTTTGGAGTCTCTAACTCAAACCCTTTAGCGCCACCAACTGTCCAAAATATGATTTACTTTTATGCTAATAACTCTTTTCCTCTGATTCCTTGACTCAAGACCATTCAATTGCACCCTATGACATTATTTTCCATCGTGAAATTTTTCTGTCTTTTGAATTTTTTTAAAATTTTGAACTAATTTTTTTAATTGAATTTAACCAAAATTGGCTCAGATGATCTTGAATAACACGCAAACAAATTCAACAAAGATCGTGCCAAAATGGATGCGATCTCTCTGCAACGCTTTAGCATATTGAGACGAATCTTGGTACATGTCATCACAAGCGTGACCTGAGGCTGTATGCAGCGTTTCAGCACAGCGCCACCTACTTGTACAAATATAACGTGCAAACGAATGCATAACGTATAATTACATTGTATAATTACAAAACTTGTTATGTGTCATCAGGAACATGCGCTGAAGATACACAAAAAGTTTTGGAACTTTATACCTTTTGGTCAACATTTATGGTGAAATTTAAAAAAATGCTAATAGCTTTTGATGAATTTTGCCTATTTTAATGAAACTAGATTTGATAGATTCCTTGAGTCATTCCAAGAACTGATACCAATTATGCCACATTCGGTCAAACCTGTTGTCCGCCATTTAGAATTTCTTTGAAAACCTACTTGAAACTCTTCCTAGACCATTTGTCAGATTTTCACCAAAATCATCTTAGATCATCTTCAGACCATGCCGGCATAAAGTTATTAAAAGCTTTTTGATAGACCAAACCATTCTCAAACAACACATCAACAAATTTGAATCCGCCACCTATTGGTTGAACGGCATAATAAAATAAATCATATTACATGTTACATGTGATTTAATTTATGATTTTTTTTCAGGCATTTTGACTAAAATCATATAAAAATGTCTTTTTTTTATTATTCATGCATCTTTTGTGCCAAAATTAGTAAGAAACAAGTATTTCATTCAGCAAATATGATGCAGGGCAGTGATATGCCTTGTAATGTATGAGCTCGTGAATAAACAGTTATATTCATTGTTACACCTTTAGAAAGGATAATGCATTGAATAACACATGACAAACAGCAATTTCAGATGTAACAAGGCATCTTTGAATATTATAATGCATTTTAACTTTGGTTATGATTGTTTATTGAAAGATATAATGCATTACAATGTACATTATGAATACATTTTATATTGTATTACATGTAAAGTGTTAGAATGTTTTCTGATGCATGTGATTTAGTCGTGTCATGCAGCATTTTAACATTCAGTTTGGACAGACAAATAATTGGAAACGTGTCCCGATGCACCTGCTTGTTCAAGAAGTAATGTTTTCTGGTTCTGATTTCAGTTTTTTTGTGAGATCAGGCGGCCTGTTAATATTCCTTTATAATTGAGGAGTGATGCGATGTAAAGTTTGAATGTTTTATGTATTCATTGAGTTCCCTCTCAGTAAAGGCGTGTTGCTCAGCGTTGGGAATCAGGTGTCACAGTTCAAGCCGAGCTAAAACCATCCCGAGTTCTCATGAGATTGATGTGCGAGAGTCATTTCACTCAGCTCCCGGGGTAAATTGGATGCTTGCAGTATGAAAAACACAAATGAAATAAGATTTTCCTGCTGTAGTTGTTTTCTGTCTGGCGTTCCTGCAGCATACTGATGAGACGGCTCGTCCTCCACATACACTATTAGTGTGACTGGCAAATTTGTGTTCTGAAAACAAATGTTGTGGTTTTACATATTGGTCAACTTTTTTTTTTTTTTTTCATGGCTGTGAGTTTGAGGCAGTTTGAAAGTTATCAAATTGTATGAAATGTTGTGGTGTGATTTAGTGGTTAAAACTGGTTAGCAGAGAGTGATTTAAACTGCTGATCTAGACTCTATCTAGACTTTATCTTAGTCCACTGTACAATGTGATTAACCCTCTGGAGTCTGAGGCTGATTTGGGGCCTGGAGAAGTTTTGACATGCCCTGACATTTGTGCTTTTTTCAGTTGTTCATAAACACATTAATGACATAAGTGTCATTACATTGTATTCAGCACAAACTAGGCTACCATAATATGTGAGGAACATGTATGGGTAACACTTTAGAATAACTCACGCTATGAAGCATTAGTTAAGCATTAGTAAATAGTTAATTCATCATTTATAAAACATTAATAGACATTAGTAAGCATTTATGAATACAGCTATAAATGCTTTGTTCTTGATTTATAAGCATATCTATAATGAGTTTAATAATTGTATTTTCATAATTTATTAATGATCAATTTATCATTTTTAAATTATGTATTACATTATTCACAAACCAGTAATTTAGGAGTTGTCAGTGGTTCATAAGATCATTTAGGAAGTGTAAGTAAATGATTAATAAAATATTTAAATGTACATTTATGCATCTTATTATTTAGACATATAGTATTAGTTACTCAGTGTGTTAATAAATGCTTTATTAAAATATTCCTAGTGTCAAAACTACCTCAGTACTAACTTTAAAAATTAGAGAACAGCAGTGTAGAAGATCACTGAACCTTTAAATCTCATTTATAAAAGCTTTACAAAGCATAAATAGTCCTCAGTTTAGATGAGCTCACAAAAATAGTTAACTGACTACTTCTAAATGTTTTATAACTACCTGAATTAATCATGAATTGCAGTAGGAATATGTGTTAATAAAACATTTACTAACACACTAAGTAACTATTACTATGTGTCTAAATAATAAGATGTATAAATGAATGTTTAAATAGTTTATTAATCATTTACTTACACTTACTAAATGAACTACTGACAACTCCTGAATAACTGGTTTGTAAATAATGTAATACTTAATTTAGAAACAATAAATTGATTATTAGTAAAGTATGAAAATACAATTATTAAACACATTATAGATATGCTTATAAATCAAGAATAAAGCAATTATAGCTGTATTTATAAACTACTTACTAATGTATATTAATGCTTTACAAGTGATTAATTAACTATTAACTAATGCTTAACTAATGCTTCATAGTGTGCAGTTATTATAAAGTGTTACCCATGTATGTACATGTTTGTGTTTTTGAAGGAATAACGTTTATGTGTGGTTATTGAAAAAACAAAAAAATTAAGTCACTGAAATAAGGCCAAAAAAAGTATATTAAATCTGTGTTCATAAGACTTTTGGCTATTGGAGGTTGTAGACTAGAATTTTTGCTTCAGAATTAAGTAAAAATTATGCTGCCTACTCCTTCATATAAAACAATATATTTATTTAGTTTTTGTAAGTCACTTTTTGTCAAGAAACACAGTATGCGTGGGGGCGTGAATCATCATGAATAATGGGTCATTTACACCTGAGAAGACAAAAGAATCAAATAATGACCTGAAATGACTTGCATATTAATGAGGCCTTTCAGTCAGGTAGGGTGTGAAAAAACCCTCTGCTGATCATGTCTCAGCTCAATTTAAAATAATTTTTATTCTATTATATTCTTTAAAATATAATGTATTTCTGTGATGCAAAGTGTCTGAACAATTATGTTACCTCTGTGGCATTTCATATAGGCTTTTAGCTTAAAGCATGAACATTTGGAGAAATATTGATGGATTCTTATATGTTTATGTCAAATTTTTATACAGAGGAGTAATATTTATTCTATATTTATTCTATATATCATCACTATGAGTGCTGGATACAATTCATACTTGCAGCCGGAGGGCGCTCTCTATACACCTTTAGGCCACAAATCCATATAAATAAGAAGAACAGGAACCAGGAACTAACTGCATGTCTTCTAGAGGTCGTTAACCATGGCTTTTACATCCAGATAAACACTTTTCAAGACAATAAATACATGATTGAGATGATGTATGCCTGTATTGCCTCTGAATTTGCCTCTGAATAGCGCTGGCTCCGTGGGCGTGGACGCATTAGCGGGTAATGAGCTGAATCACAGACTTCTGAAATGGCTCTCTTTTCATACAGATTACATAAACACAGAATGTTTGTTTTCGATTTGACTTACACGATTTAAAACCTGACATTTCAACGTTTCTTTAGACGTAAGTGTCTTTTTTTTGTCATTCGTATTCACTAAGTTAGTTCATTTTCTGAGAACTATCAGATTGGACTTCGTTCAGATTGAGACGAGATCACGCATCATGTTAGTTTTCTTTATTTTACAAAAAGCACAACATTTTGATTTTACTCGGAGTGTACACAAATTTGTCAACTCCGTCAGTATTTGTCAGCTATGTCAGTATTTGTCAACAGTCAGTTTTTGTCAACTCCGTCAGTATTTGTCAACTCTGTCAGTTTTTGTCAACTCCGTCAGTATTTGTCAACTCCGTCAGTTTTTGTCAACTCTGTCGGTATTTGTCAACTCTGTCGGTATTTGTCAACTCTGTCGGTATTTGTCAGTTCCGTCAGTATTTGTCAACTCCGTCTGTTTTTGTCAACTCCGTCGGTTTTTGTCAACTCCGTTGGTATTTGTCAACTCCGTCGGTATTTGTCAACTCCGTCGGTATTTGTCAACTCCGTCGGTATTTGTCAACTCCGTCGGTATTTGTCAGCTCCGTCGGTATTTGTCAGCTCCGTCGGTATTTGTCAACTCCGTCGGTATTTGTCAACTCCGTCGGTATTTGTCAACTCCGTCGGTATTTGTCAACTCTGTCGGTATTTGTCAACTCTGTCGGTATTTGTCAACTCCGTCGGTATTTGTCAACTCCGTCGGTATTTGTCAACTCCGTCAGTTTTTGTCAACTCGTTTTTGTCAACTCCGTCAGTTTTTGTCAACTCCGTCAGTTTTTGTCAACTCCGTCAGTATTTGTCAACTCCGTCAGTATTTGTCAACTCCGTCGGTTTTTGTCAACTCCGTCGGTATTTGTCAACTCCGTCAGTTTTTGTCAACTCGTTTTTGTCAACTCCGTCAGTTTTTGTCAACTCCGTCAGTTTTTTTCAACTCCGTCAGTTTTTGTCAACTCCGTCAGTTTTTGTCAACTCCGTCAGTTTTTGTCAACTCCGTCAGTTTTTGTCAACTCCGTCAGTTTTTGTCAACTCCGTCAGTATTTGTCAACTCCGTCAGTTTTTGTCAACTCGTTTTTGTCAACTCCGTCAGTTTTTGTCAACTCCGTCAGTATTTGTCAACTCGTTTTTGTCAACTCCGTCAGTTTTTGTCAACTCCGTCAGTTTTTGTCAACTCCGTCAGTATTTGTCAACTCCGTCAGTATTTGTCAACTCGTTTTTGTCAACTCCGTCAGTATTTGTCAACTCCGTCAGTATTTGTCAACTCCGTCGGTTTTTGTCAACTCCGTCGGTATTTGTCAACTCCGTCGGTATTTGTCAACTCCGTCGGTATTTGTCAGCTCTGTCGGTATTTGTCAGCTCTGTCGGTATTTGTCAACTCCGTCAGTATTTGTCAACTCCGTCGGTATTTGTCAACTCCGTCGGTATATGTCAACTCGTTTTTGTCAACTCCGTTGGTATTTGTCAACTCCGTCAGTTTTTGTCAACTCGTTTTTGTCAACTCCGTCAGTTTTTGTCAACTCCGTCGGTTTTTGTCAACTCCGTCGGTTTTTGTCAACTCCGTCGGTATTTGTCAACTCCGTCAGTTTTTGTCAACTCGTTTTTGTCAACTCCGTCAGTTTTTGTCAACTCCGTCAGTTTTTGTCAACTCCGTCAGTATTTGTCAACTCCGTCAGTATTTGTCAACTCCGTCAGTTTTTGTCAACTCCGTCTGTATTTGTCAACTCCGTCAGTTTTTGTCAACTCGTTTTTGTCAACTCCGTCGGTATTTGTCAACTCCGTCGGTATTTGTCAACTCCGTCGGTATTTGTCAGCTCTGTCGGTATTTGTCAGCTCTGTCGGTATTTGTCAACTCCGTCAGTATTTGTCAACTCCGTCGGTATTTGTCAACTCCGTCGGTATATGTCAACTCGTTTTTGTCAACTCCGTCAGTATTTGTCAACTCCGTCGGTATTTGTCAACTCCGTCAGTTTTTGTCAACTCGTTTTTGTCAACTCCGTCGGTATTTGTCAACTCCGTCGGTATTTGTCAACTCCGTCAGTATTTGTCAACTCCGTCAGTTTTTGTCAACTCGTTTTTGTCAACTCCGTCAGTTTTTGTCAACTCCGTCAGTATTTGTCAACTCCGTCGGTATTTGTCAACTCCGTCGGTATTTGTCAACTCCGTCGGTTTTTGTCAACTCCGTCGGTATTTGTCAACTCCGTCGGTTTTTGTCAACTCGTTTTTGTCAACTCCGTCAGTTTTTGTCAACTCCGTCAGTATTTGTCAACTCCGTCAGTTTTTGTCAACTCCGTCGGTATTTGTCAACTCCGTCGGTTTTTGTCAACTCCGTCGGTATTTGTCAACTCCGTCGGTATTTGTCAGCTCTGTCGGTATTTGTCAGCTCCGTCGGTATTTGTCAACTCCGTCGGTATTTGTCAACTCCGTCGGTATTTGTCAACTCCGTCGGTTTTTGTCAACTCCGTCGGTTTTTGTCAACTCCGTCGGTATTTGTCAACTCCGTCGGTATTTGTCAACTCGTTTTTGTCAACTCCGTCAGTATTTGTCAACTCCGTCGGTATTTGTCAACTCCGTCAGTTTTTGTCAACTCGTTTTTGTCAACTCCGTCAGTATTTGTCAACTCCGTCGGTATTTGTCAACTCCGTCAGTTTTTGTCAACTCGTTTTTGTCAACTCCGTCAGTTTTTGTCAACTCCGTCGGTATTTGTCAACTCCGTCGGTATTTGTCAACTCCGTCGGTATTTGTCAACTCCGTCGGTATTTGTCAACTCCGTCGGTATTTGTCAGCTCCGTCGGTATTTGTCAGCTCCGTCGGTATTTGTCAGCTCCGTCGGTATTTGTCAGCTCCGTCGGTATTTGTCAACTCCGTCGGTATTTGTCAACTCCGTCGGTATTTGTCAACTCAGTCGGTATTTGTCAACTCCGTCGGTATTTGTCAGCTCCGTCGGTATTTGTCAACTCCGTCGGTATTTGTCAACTCAGTCGGTATTTGTCAGCTCCGTCGGTATTTGTCAGCTCCGTCGGTATTTGTCAGCTCCGTCGGTATTTGTCAGCTCCGTCGGTATTTGTCAACTCCGTCGGTATTTGTCAACTCCGTCGGTATTTGTCAACTCAGTCGGTATTTGTCAACTCCGTCGGTATTTGTCAGCTCTGTCGGTATTTGTCAACTCCGTCGGTATTTGTCAACTCCGTCGGTTTTTGTCAACTCCGTCGGTATTTGTCAACTCCGTCGGTTTTTGTCAACTCGTTTTTGTCAACTCCGTCAGTTTTTGTCAACTCCGTCAGTTTTTGTCAACTCCGTCAGTTTTTGTCAACTCCGTCAGTATTTGTCAACTCCGTCAGTTTTTGTCAACTCGTTTTTGTCAACTCCGT